>NW_026708157.1:0-62500 GCF_902713425.1 Acipenser ruthenus | reverse complement strand
TGTGAGAGGGAGACCCTGAATTGTAAAGGAGATTCCTTGCTGCAGACTGGAACGTGGAGATACTTTATAACTTCGTGTCGCACACCGGGAAGGCTGTGTTTGACCGGGAGGGGATCATTTCCAACACGAGGTGTAGCGTGTTGGGGTTCCCCGGTCAGTTTATTGTTAACGTTGTGTGGTTTATTTGATAGCTGTCCCGCTCCTGCAGCAAGGAGTCCTCTGTGTTTATTTGTTATATTTTATTTTATTCTTGCGTGCACGCAGCTGTTTTATATATTCATTTTAAATAGATTGGGGGAAATTGGTACCGTGTACTTTATAAATGTAATCTAGTTTGTAACGAGACCATTCAACTGCTGACGTTGTTGTCTACTTTGTATGTATCACAAAAAGAACAGAATTGCTGAACTGGTTAATTAACCTTACTATAAGAAACTGATAGATTCAAGTATTTTATGTAAACTGCAATAATATAATCTGTGGTAATTAGTTTAATTAACTGCACTGTAAGAAACTGATAGATTTAGAGTTTGTTTTATTGTATTATCCTTATATATCTCTACTAGACAGTTGTTAGACTGTGAAGTGAAGGTGGCATTGTCATATGGTTTACATTATTGTTAATGTGCTTGAGATTTTTAAAACAATTACTAATAAAAACTTGTAAAGATTATTTTTGGTATATGATTGCTTGGTTTCTCCTGGATAAAAGAGTTTGTGTGGGAACCAACCACAAGGTGGCGTAGTCAAATTATTAACATAAATTTAGCTATATGTATATAAAGACCTGTTACACAAGCAACCAACCGTTTGCTAAACTATTTAAGGACCAAGCGTTTTTTTGGCTGTATTTGACTCTCTTCCTATAACAATGCACTAAAAATCAATTTGTTACCGTTGCATCTTGGAATTGGTGTCCTTGTTTTCAGAACACTGGGGAACGTTATAGCTTTTCTTAAATAATCTGTCAAAGCCGTCTGGCAAGGCAAGCTGTGGCTTTCAATTTGAAATTTCAGTATGATGTGGTGTTGACACGATCTTGGTCCTTAAAGGGTTAAGAGCCAAACACACTGACCAATTGCGCCACAGGAATTTGTTGCGAGATACGAGGTAAAAAATCACGCGCCTTGACAGGTTGCATTCCTGAAACTGACAGCTCGGCACCGTTGGTTGTGCTTGGTAGAAAATGGCGTTGTTGGAGTCGGGGTATAGCTCAGTGGTGGAGCATTTGACTGCAGATCAAGAGGTTCCCTGGTTGCCCTCTTTTTTTAATTTAAATTAAAATGCAAATAGCATTTTATAATTTTTGATTTCAGCTGCAAAGGTTGATTTTGTGCTGTAAATTGGCGAGCGCCAGGGCACCTCACTTTTATTGCGCCCCGGGTTTTCGGAAGAACCCGTTGACTCGCGCACATGTTAGACTCCTTGGTCCGTGTTTCAAGACTGATCGGGTGGGTAGCCGATGTCGCCGCCGACCCATTGGGCGTGAACGCACACCACTCGGCGACGCGGGTTGTCTCGCCTGATCTGAGGTCGTATTCGGAGGCTGCCCGAGTGCGCCAGCCCCCAGCGCCCCAGCCCCAAACCTCCGAGACAGAAGGAGGGAGAGGGAGAAGGAGAGAGAGAGCGCACGCGCTAGGTTTGGCCGCTCGACGACACGAGAGTGCCATTGGCCCGAAGGGAGTTTTACAGGGGAACGGCGCGCGCTGACAAAGGAAACCGAACGTTGAGACGGCGGGGCGTGGCAGCGCGTCCGAGAGGGCTGGGTCACATGTCTCCACCGACAGCCACGTGGAGCATTCCACGTCCGCCGCCCCCACTGGGTCCCCGGGGCAGCATGAGGCTTTGCGCAGCCGGGTTAACCTCTGGGTCTGCTTTTAGGGGGACGAAGGGGAGCGCGGAGCGTCCCCTGCAACGGCCCCAGCCATGCCAGACCGCGAGAGCAGAGCACCGAGACTCTGCGCCCCGGGCAGGCGATTGATGGCAAAACGACCCTCAGACAGACGTAGCCCCGGGAGTGAACCCAGGGCCGCAAGGTGCGTTCGAAGTGTCGATGATCAATGTGTCCTGCAATTCACATTAATTCTCGCACTTAGCTGCGTTCTTCATCGATGCACGAGCCAAGTGATCCACCGCCAAGAATAGTCGTGTGTGTTTCGTCCGCTTTGACCCCAGCCCGGGCTGGGTCACCGATGGGGCCGGGCAACAGTCGAAAACCAAGCGAGCAGAATTTTATGGGGCCAGGCGCTCGGAGGGGAAGATCCGCGGAAGATCTTCCACGGAATCGTTAGACCTTCCGCCCGGAGGCGACAGGTACCTGGAGTTTCGAGGGGACAGTGACCGAGCCCGAGCCAGGTGCTGGGAGGTTTGGGACTGAGTCGAGTGGCTGCAATTCCAAGACCACTGCCGAACCCGCCGCGCTCTTCCCCTCGAAGGGAATGCGACGGGTTGAAGGGCGCTACTGCGAGACGGTTGGCGCGCGAGAATGACGAGAGAGGTCAAGGTAAGGGCCGACGCGAGGAAAGGGCGACGGAGAGACACCCTCCCCCATGCACCACCACCCACAGAATAGAGAAAGAGCTATCAATCAGTCAATCCTTCCTGTGTCCGGGCCGGGTGAGGTTCCCCATGTTGAGTCAAATTAAGCCGCAGGCTCCACTCCTGGTGGTGCCCTTCCGTCAATTCCTTTAAGTTTCAGCTTTGCAACAATACTCCCCCCGGAACCCAAACACTTTGGTTTCCTGGAGGCTGCTCGGCGGGTCATGGGAATAACGTGCAGACTGCAGACTGCGGCCGAGGGGTAATAAGATAATTAACAGTTAGTTAACCCCTCGGGCCAGAATATAAGAACCTGCAGCTGTCTGTGCTCGGGGGTGTACAGAGGAGAGTACGGGGAGCAGAGAGAGTGAGGAGAGAGAGAAACTACATTTAAAAAACAACTGCTAAGTATCATGCTGGTGGTAAAACCAGCACGCTTATTTGTTTCTATTTGTTTGGCCAACGCGCCTTTTTGTTTTGTGTTTTGTTTGTTTAAATCTTTTGTTTCGTTTTATTATTTAATAAATACGCTGAGCGCAATAGCGTTCAGCTTCACCCGCCCATCCATTGTTTTGTTTCTGGTACTTCCTGGTCCGTGACGTCACCACACACACCACTCAACAGCTGCTCGGTCACATGTACTCATTCCAATTACAGGGCCTCGAAAGAGTCCTGTGTTGTTATTTTTCGTCACTACCTCCCCGTGCCGGGAGTGGGTAATTTGCACACCTGCTGCCTTCCTTGGATGTGGTAGCCGTTTCTCAGGCTCCCTCTCCGGAATCGAACCCTGATTCCCCGTTACCTGTGATCACCATGGTAGGCGTATAAAGTACCATCGAAAGTTGGGCAGGAATGAATCATCGCCGCCACCAGGGACGTGCGATCGGCTCGAGGTTATCCAGAGTCACCAAAAGCGGCCGGGAGCAAGACCCAGGTTAGGTTTTTGATCTGATAAATGCATGCATCTGTGACAAAGGAGTACTAGGAGTCCCCGCCCTAGTACGGTAAGCAAAGTTTCATTCATGAATTGGAGGATACGTGACTGAACTAGCTATCGGAGGGGGCGAGGCTGAGGGTACTTTAGGGGGACGTGACACCATAATTGGTTCCTTTGTTGTGGTTGATGGGAGGAAACGAGGACTGTTTGGAAGGAGAGAAGTGTTTTGTTTGTTTTTGCAACCGTGTGTGTTTTGTCTTTGTCAGACTGATTAAGCACGGATCTGGGAGCTGCAGCCTGAGGCCAGCGATTCACCCGGACTTCACCGCACCTGCACTTAACCGGCATCACTGTATCCAGCACCGCACCTGCACTCGAGCACTCACTGTCCGGAGACGTGTCTGTGTTTGTGTTGTGTTTGTGTTTTGGGATTATTATTTCGGGACTGCAACCCCTTGTTTTGGCGCTAGCAATACCCATTGCTGGGTAGAGCCAGCTTTATTATTTAATTACTGTTCAAGGAATAAAAAGGAACTTGAACCGTGAACTTTGTGTTTGTCCCTGTCTAGAGCACCTGCATCACCCAGTCACCACGCACTACAACCCACACGGTCACACGTGGTGTCAGTACGGGAGATGGACGTTGCCACGCTCACTGCGCTGTTGCAAGCGCTGGAACAGAGATGGGAGACGGAGGAGGGGCAAAAGGAGGAGAGATACACTGCGCTGATTGAGAGGGTCGGACTCGGGAACGCACGCCAGGCACCAGCGGCACCCGTGATGGCGCCCCCTAAGGCACGGGCACAGAAGATGACAGCAGAGGATGACCCCAAGGCGTTCTTGGTTGCCTTTGAGCGGTTGGCCACCACTGCGCATTGGCCAAAGGAGTACTGGGCCAGTCAATTGGGTCCCTGTCTGAGCGGGGAGGCTCAGGCAGCGTACCAAGCCATGACTGACGAGGAGGCTAGCCAGTACGACCTAGTCAAGCGGGCCATCCTACAACGCCTCAACATCACGGGGGAAACCCATTGGCTGAGTTTCCGGGAATACCGGAGACCACGGGAGACCCGTCCCAGGGTGGTTGCCCAGAAACTGTGTGACCACATGGTGCAATGGCTTAGCCCTCCACAAAAGACCGGTGCACAGATGTGCGAGGCAATAGTCCTGGAGCAGTTCTGCCATGTGGTCAGCACGGAGACACAGGACTGGATACGGCGTCACAACCCCGACACCCTGGAGGCTGTCGTCAAACTGGCGGAGAACTTTGAGGACTCCCGGGTCTCCATCAAAACAGGACTACTGACCCCTCTTCTTCCTCTCACCAGCCGAGGAGCAGCGCCCGCAGTACCACCAACACCTTCTCCTCCCCTGGGACCCCGACCGGCCAAACCACCGATCCCAATGGGCCGACCCACCTCCTCACCATGGAGGCAGCGGTTGGCCCCCAGCTGCGGTAGATTTGCTACCCCTGACCCGCTGCCTTATCAGCAGCGGGACAGATCGCTAACCCCAGTGCCTTCTGCCCCTAGTATTGTCTGTTTTAGGTGCCATGAACCTGGACACATCGCCCGCATGTGCCCCTCGGCAATGGAGTGCAACGTGGTGACATGCTATCTGGCATCTGAAGCAGGTAAGGAACGGGGAAATGGTTGGGAGGGGCCTTGTATTATTGATGTGGTGATTGTTAATGTGAGTACCCAGGCTTTAGTGGACTCAGGGTGTGCACAGACCTTAATTCAAACGTCTCTCTTAGGCGGTATGTCGTGGCAGCCACAAGGCAAGGTGGCGATCTCCTGCATCCATGGAGACACGGCGACATATCCCACCCTAAAAGCATACGTGTCGATAGGTCAGACACAACGCCATCTCACAGTGGGGGTGGTGGAAAGGCTGCCGCACCTCGTAATTCTGGGCCGGGACAGGCCACAGTATCGGCAATTAATCCAAAAGGCAGCCCCGACCGCACACGTAACCGTGGCAGAGCAGGGGAAACGATTGGTGAGATTTTTCCCCGGCAAGCTGACCTGTTTGTTCTCTTCCCTTTTTCGTCCTAGGAAAACAAAGAAAGAGAGACGGATCGAAAAATGGGAAGGTGCGTCTCTGAAACGAGGCTGGGGACTGGTGGGAGAAAGAGCGGATGGTATCAAACGCCACTCAAAGGGAGTCGGTACGCAGTGTGACCGAGAGGGCGAGGTTACTGGGCCATCCAGGGCAGATGTTACTCCAGCCCCTCTCAATGTACCGGACATGTGGGGCTCAAGCGCGGACCTAGTGTGGGACCAGAAAAACAACCCCACACTTGTGATGACTGTCACACAATGAGTTGTAATAAGCACAACACCTGTTTAATTCGTACCTGAATTGCAGATGGTCTGGCCGTGTTACTTCTTTACTTCCTATGTTCTATATTCTGTGATTCTAACAAATTAAATATACTTTTGAATACTATCCATTTCTAAAAAAAAAATATATATATCTGTCAAGTATTTTATTTGATCAGATCTTTTAATATATATGATGTGGTTAGCAGTAGTTATTTGACTAAGATTGCCTTGCTTAATTTTTTCACTTGGAATTACTGCTACGCTTTTTTCAATTCTGTCCCTTTCTGTCCCATAGTTTTTTTTACACAGGTCTCGTTTCCTGACTGGTAGCCGGGTAATTTAAAAGATGGTAGAAAATTCTTTTGGGGAGTTCTTTGTTCTCAGCTGGTGCTCTCAAGACTTGCCGTTCTTTTGGAACCTTTGGCTAAGTTTATTTATTTCTTTATCTATTTCGTTAGTCTGGGTTTTAGTATGTCTATTGATTTTTAAGATGTAGTTTCCTTTGTTTAGGATTAGATATTCAGTCTTTTCATGGACATTATCTTTTACTCGGCTTTACTAACGTTTGTTTTGTCTTTAATAGTAAGTTTAATGTTTTGTTTTGCTTTGATACTTTCGTTTGCTAGTCGTGTTCTCTTTTTCTATATTTGTATTGGTTTTGGTTTGAACGCACTATTGTCAATCGCTGGTGCGAGTTTTTTTTTTTCTCTCAAGCATGGATTAAAAGGAACATTGCAGCTCTATTAAGAAGTTTTCATCACCATGGACCTGAACAGTAGAATTGGGTGAGATCAATCCTTTTTGGGTTTTGTTTTTTTCTTTTTTCTGCTGCTGTTGGATTACAATTTTGAATGGCCATTTTTTGTTTTGTTTTGTTTTTTGGGACATTTGTTTTTTTTTCTTGTTTGAGTTTTTTGGATCTTTGGATTAAGACTTTTTTGTTTTTGAACATTATTATTTTTTTCTGTGCTATCCCTTGAGTGGATTATATTATTGGGTCTCTAACCTGTAATTGTTAGTTACTCTTATTGCTGGGTGAAGGGATATAAATCTCTAAAATCTGTATAAGTGTTGTTTTTCTCTCGGTGGTGTTAATATCTAAAGGGTGCATATAATTGTTAAACTCTGCCAATATAGTCAGTATACTCCTGGGTTGTGATATTATTGTCTTGATTTTTATTATATCCCTATACAAATAGTATTTTCTGAGTTACTTATATTTATATAGCTAACTCAGAAAAATATGAGTTACCTTTTATTGTAGTGGATTTTGATTATCTTTTGTCAGGGGTTGCCAGACTTATTAATTACTATTTACATAAGACCTGAGGGTTAATTGTATATTGTTTCGCTATTGGCTGGATAAGTAATAAATCTTATATTTTGCGTTGTTTTATCTTTTTTGTAAAGATATTTTTAACTTCTGTTAATTCTTTGGAACAAAGTGTTTTAGCAATTCAGCTTAAGAAATCTGTTATACACTGGTGCACGCTTGGGGACAGGTCCGGTCTATTGAAGGTAAGGATGTTGAAGGTGCTGGTATATCCGCACTTCATTATCAAGGGGCAATTACTGTTTAGGGTAAACCCTGCCCCGGGCACAGGACAGCCTGTAACACAATTGATGGTTCCTCCGTCCTGTCGGCCTGAGGTCTTGAGGCTGGCGCATGACATCCCCTTTGCAGGACACTTGGGAGCCGACAAGACGAGGGAACGCATATTGGCTCGATTTTATTGGGTAGGGCTTCATAGTGAAATGTCGAAATATGTAGCCACCTGCCCAGACTGCCAGCGAGTAGCACCGGGTCGAGTGCGCCCCGCTCCTTTGGTCCCACTGCCAATAATTTCCACTCCCTTTGAGCGCATTGCAAAGGACATAGTGGGCCCTTTGCTACATTCTGACTCCGGGTATACGCACATGTTAGTAGTGGTGGATTATGCAACGCGATACCCGGAGGCAGTTCCTTTGAAGTCTACGAGTGCCGCTGCAATAGCCAAAGAACTAGTGCAGATTATGTCGAGAGTAGGGATCCCCAAAGAGATTCTGACTGATCATGGAACTAACTTTCTGTCTCGAACACTACAGCAAGTGTATAAAATGTTAAAAATACGTCCCATCCGGACATCTGTTTATCATCCACAGTCAGACGGTTTGGTGGAACGTTTTAACCAAACAAAGCAGATGCTGAGACGATTTGTGAATCAGGAACAGAAACATTGGGCATCGCTTCTGCCCTACCTCCTGTTTGCAGTGAGAGAGGTGCCGCAGAGTTCAACAGGGTTCTCCCCCTTTGAGCTCTTGTACGGCCGACAGCCTCGCGGCATCCTCGATCTGTTGAGAGAGGGGTGGGAAGAACAAAGGCTCGTCCAAAAGCGTAGTGCAGCATGTGCTCCTACTCCGTGATCGCCTGGATTTGGTCGGTCGTTTGGCCCAGGACAATCTAAAATTGGCTCAGCACCGGCAGCAGCAGCATTACAACCAAAATGCACAGATTCGGACCTTTCGGCCAGGAGACAAGGTAATGCTGCTTCTTCCCACGTCGGAATGCAAGCTATATGCTAAATGGCAGGGGCCATATGAGGTGATTCGGGCTATAGGGAAAGTGAATTATGAAATTCGGCAGCCCGATTGCCGTAATGAACGGGAAATCTACCATGTCAATTTATTAAAGCCCTGGCAGGCAAGGGAAGCCTTATTTATAGCCCCAGGCGAGGTAGAGGATGATTTTGGACCCTGTATAGAGGCTCCTAGCATACAGAACATTCCAATGGGGGAACAGTTGCTCCCAGATCACCAGAGAGATCTGTGCAGGTTAATTGAGGAATTCAGTGATGTTTTTTCTGATGTGCCCGGCAGAACTAATCTCGTTGAATATGACATTGTCTCTCCGCCAGGTGTCACAGTGCGAGAGAGACCCTACCGGATCCCGGAAAGTCGACGAGGTGGCGTTCATAAAGAGGTGCGGGGGATGCTCGAGCTTGGGGTGATTGAGCCTTCCAGGAGCGAGTGGTGCAGTCCAATTGTGATAGTGGCCAAAAAGGACGGCACCAACCGCTTCTGTGTTGATTTCCGCAAGGTGAACGCTATTGCCAAGTTCGATACATATCCCATGCCTCGGGTCGACAAGCTTCTCAACAGACTGGGAACGGCGAGGTTCATTTCGACTTTGGACCTGATGAAGGGATACTGGCAGATCCCCTTAACCAGCAGATCACGTGAGAAAACTGCATTTTTTACCCCTGATGGTCTGTTTCATTTCACAACCATGCCGTTTGGGCTACATGGTGAGCCCGCTGCCTTTCAGAGACTAATGGACCAGGTTTTACGCCCACATCGTGAATATGCAGCAGCATATATTGATGATGTGGTGATTTACAGCTCCACCTGGCGGGAGCATTTGGCTAGGGTCGCAGCCGTCTTGCAGTCTCTGAGGGTAGCCCGGCTGACAGCCAACTTGGGTAAATGTGCATTTGCCAAAGAAGAAACACAATATTTGGGATTTATTATGGGACATGGGCAGGTGAAACCCATCGCCACCAAAGTCCAGGCTTTGATGGACGCGGCAATCCCGAAAACCAAGTCCCAGGTGAGGTCTTTCTTGGGGTTGGCCGGTTATTGCCGTCGATTCATCCCCGAGTACGCCACAGTGGTAAACCCTCTAGTGAACCTCACTAAGAAGAGCGCACCAAATTTAATTAAATGGACAGGAGAGTGTCAGGGGGCTTTTGATACCATTAAGCAACGACTCTGCCAAGCCCCCGCCCTGATCACACCAGATTTTGATAAGGAATTCCTCCTCCACACCGACGCTTCGGATGTTGGTCTGGGGGCGGTCTTGTCCCAGCGGGTCGATGGAGTAGAACACCCTATCCTGTATATAAGCAAAAAAATGCTCCCTCGGGAGCGCAACTACTCCGTCATAGAAAAGGAATGTCTGGCCATTAAATGGGCCACTCAAACCTTACGCTATTACCTCTTGGGTCATTCATTCAGTCTTGTCACTGGAGGATAGCAACGCCCGGATAACTCGGTGGTATCTGGCGCTGCAACCATTCATGTATTTCATGACACATCGTGCCAGGAGAGATCATCAAAATGTGGATTACTTTTCCTGGGAGGGGGGTGTAATGGGCAAGGTAGATTCAGCCGAGTGTTCCTTCGGCTTCACTATGAGCGGTGGGATATGTGACAAAGAGCGAATGAATCTGAATCAACAATCTCCCTCTCGACCTCTGAGAGCACTGTACAGCAGGAATTGCGTGCCCCATACTGAATGTTTCGGCAGTTCATTCCGGGGGCAGTCGGAAGCCAGCCATTCAGGAAAGGGATGGCGTCACGGTACCAGGAGTCCCCGCCCTAGTACGGTAGGCAAAGTTTCATTCATGAATTGGAGGAGACGTGATTGAACTAGCTATCGGAGGGGGCTGGGCTGAGGGTACTTTAGGGTGACGTGACGCCATAATCGGTTCCTTTGTTGTGGTTGATGTGAGGAAACGAGGACTGTTTGGAAGGAGATTAAGTGTTTGGTTTGTTGTTGTAATCGTGTGTGTTTTGTCTGTTAGACTGAGTAAGCACGGATCTGGGAGCTGCAGCCCGAGGCCAGCGATTCACCCGGACTTCACCGCACCTGCACTTACCCGGCATCACTGTATCCAGCACCGCACCTGCACTCGAGCACTCACTGTCCGGAGACGTGTCTGTGTTTGTGTTGCGTTTGTGTTTTGGGATTATTATTTCGGGACTGCAACCCCTTGTTTTGGCGCTGGCAATACCCATTGCTGGGGAGAGCCAGCTTTATTATTTAATTCCTGTTCAAGGAATAAAAAGGAACTTGAACCGTGAACTTTGTGTTTGTCTTTCTCTGGAGCACCTGCATCACCCAGTCACTATGCACTACAACCCACACGTTCAAAGAGGAGTACCATTATTATTATTATTATTTATTTCTTAGCAGAAGCCCTTATCCAGGGCGACTTACAGTCGTAAACAAAAATACATTTCAAGGATCACAGTACAAGTAATAATACAATTAAGAGCAAGATAAATACAATGACTTTGGTTCTAGCAAGTACAAGTATGACAAAATACTATTCAATAAAGGAGCAGATAACAGTGTCAGTGATAGTTATATCAGGATATAATTAAATACAAAATACTACAGATTAAATAACAATTGACATATTACAGTACTCTAAAGTACAGGATTAAATGCAGTAAAATAGGGGGCAGATAAGAACAAGTAAAGTACATTTAAGGGAGGGTGATAAGTGTCCAGAGGGAAAAAAGAGGAGTTCAACAGGTGCTGTCTGAAGGGTGAGTCTTGAGGAGGCGCCGGAAGGTGGTCAGGGACTGGGTAGTCCTGACATCTGTAGGAGGGTCATTCCACCACTGCGGGGCGAGGGTGGAGAAGGAGTGGGCTCTGGAGGCAGGGGAGCGTATAGGAGGTAGAACCAGTCTTCCAGTGCAGGAGGAGCGGAGAGGTCGAGTGGGGGTGTAGGGAAAGATGAGGGTCTGGAGGTAGCTGTGTGCAGTCTGGTCAAGGCATCTGTAGGCTAGTACAATAGTCTTGAACTGGATGCGAGCGGTGATCAAGAGCCAGTGGAGTGAGTGGAGCAGTGGAGTTGCGTGGGAGAAGCGAGGCAGAGAGAACACTAGGCGAGCAGCGGAGTTCTGGATGAGCTGGAGCGGACGGGTGGCGGACGCAGGGAGGCCAGCCAGGAGGGAGTTGCAGTAGTCTAGGCGTGAGAGTACCAGGGCCTGGAACAGGAGCTGGGTGACGTAGTTGGTGAGGAAGGGTCGGAATCTTCGTATGTTGTTCAGGGTGAAATCGGCAAGTGCGTGCCAGAGTGAAGATGTGCCGGGAATAAGAGAGGCAGGGGTCCAGGGTGACTCTGAGGTTCTTAGCTGAGGAGGAGGGAGAGAGTGTGGTAGATTCCAGAGGAACGGAGATAGAGAGATCAAAGGAGGGGGAGGAGGAGGAGGAGGGAAAGAACAGGAGGTCAGATTTAGAGAGGTTGAGTTTGAGGTGATGCGAGTGCATCCAGGAGGAGATAGCAGACAGACAGGTAGAGATACAGGAGGGGATGGTGGAGTCAGAGGTGGGGAAGGAGAGGAAAATCTGAGCATCATCAGAAACCATAGGATGTGAAGAGGGGGCCCATGGAGCGGGTGTAGAGAGAGAACAGGAGAGGACCTAAGACTGACCCTTGGGGGACTCCTGTTGAGAGAGGGCGAGGTGTGGAGGTTGCGCCACGCCAGGTTACCTGGTAAGTGTGGTTGGAGAGGTAGGAGGAGAAACAGGCCAGAACAGTGCCAGAGATTCCCAGGTCAGCGAGAGAGGATAGTAGAATTGAGTGATCGACAGTGTCAAAGGCAGCAGAGAGGTCGAGGAGAATTAGGATAGAGGAAAGAGAGGCAGCTCGGGCAGAGTTTAGTGAATTAGTGACAGACAGGAGGGCGGTTTCAGTGGAGTGAGCAGAGCGGAAGCCAGATTGGAGAGGGTCAAGCAGAGAGTGGTTGGACAGGAAAGCAGAGAGCTGGCGGTGTACAGCCCACTCAAGGGTTTTGGAGAGGAAGGGTAGGAGGGAGACAGGACGGTAGCTCTGGAGGGAGGTGGAGTCGAGGGTAGGTTTTTTGAGGAGGGGAGTGATAGAGGCTTGTTGAGAAGGGAGGAGATGAAGGGAAGCAGAGAGGTGAGTGGGGAGGAGGTCTAGGGCACACGTGGTGGGTTTGTGACCCTGGAGCAGGGAGGAGAGGTCAGAGTCTGAGAGGGAAGAGAAGATGGAGAAGGAGGGTGAGTTAGTAGGGGATGCAGTGGGTGTAGGGTTTGGAGCGGGAGGGGGTGCGGGGGAGAGAGAGGAGTTAAAGAGTTTGCGGATATCTGAGATTTTAGAAGAGAAGAGGCAAAGTCATCAGAGGAGATAGAGGAGGGAGGAGGAGGGGGGAGAGTTTAGGAGGGAGGAAAAGGTAGAGAATAGTTTACGTGGGTTGTTAGTGGAGGCTTGGATTACAGATTGGAAATAAGTACATTTAGCAGAGGAGAGACTAGAGGAGAAGGAGGAGAGGAGAGTGCGGTAGAGATCTAGGGCAGCAGGGAGTTTGGTTCTCTTCCATTTCTTTTCAGCAGATCACAGTGTGGTTCTTGCTGAGAGGAGTCCAGAGGAGAGCCAGGGTTGGGGAGGGAAGGGGCGAGCAGGTCGGGAGGTGAGCGGACAGAGGGAGTCGAGGGAGGAGAAGAGGGTGGAGGTAACAGAGTCTGCAAAGAGTTGTGAGCAGGAGTCGATGGGAGGGAGGTGAGAGAGAGCAGTGGAGGCAAGGACAGAGGGGGAGAGAGAGCGGAGGTTACAGCGAGAGGTGACAATTGGGGTAGGAGGAGCAGGGAAAGAGGGGAGAGACAGAGAAAAAGAGATGAAATAGTGATCAGAGAGGTCCAGGGGGTGACAGAGAGGGTGGAGGGGCAGCAGGCCCTGGAGAAGGTGAGGTCCAGTTGACGGCCAGCTTTGTGGGTAGGGGGGGATGGAGAGAGACAGAAGTCGAAGGAGTGAAGGAGAGGGAAGAATCCAGCAGAGTGGCTGGGGTTGGAGAGATGGATATTGAAGTCACCTAACAGGACAGTTGGGATAGACAGAGGGAGGAGAGTAGATAGTCGAGTTCATCGAGAAAGTGAGCGAGAGGTCCAGGGGGACGGTACAGTACAATTAGCAGGAGTTGACAGGGAGAGGTTAGTTGCCAGCATGAAATTCAAAGGTGTTAACAGAGAGCGATGAGAGTAAGGAGGGAGAGAGGAGAAGACCAGTCCCACCTCCCCGTCCAGTGAGATGCGGGGTATGGGACAGGACATAGAGAGAGGACAGGGCAGCAGGAGTTACAGTGTTATCAGGGGACAGCCAGGTTTCAGTGAGAGCAAGGAAATCGAGAGAGAGGTGGGAGGCAAAGGCAGAGATGAAATCAGCTTTGTTAGCAGAAGAGTGACAGTTCCAGAGTGCACCAGAGAGTGTGCGGGAGGGGGGGAGAGGTAGAGGGATGAGGTTAGAGGGGTTGGAGGAGCAGCAGCGGAGAGAGGGCAGAGGACGAGGACGAGGACTAGAGGACAGAACAGGGATGTGAAAGACAGTCATAGCAGGACAGGGGAGACAAATAGGCAGAGTGGGAGCGGTGGGGTGGAGGGTGCAGACCTGACTAGTAGATGGCATCTTCCAGAGCGCTGTTAGGTTCGGATCTATTCCAACAGTGTCTCGGCGCAGGACTACCCTTGCTGGACTCCCACAGCTAGACTCCCACAGCTAGACTGCCACAGCTAGACTCCCGGCTCTTTTGTTGAGGCTCTTCGGTTTGCTGGCGCACAACTAGCCTGTCTGATTAATATAACAACTGGGTAGGAAAAGAAAAAACTAAACTGTGTGGAAACCAATCAGATAGCAAATCAACTTCTATTCAATTTAACCACACTCACCTGGTATTAATCACACACTGCCTCACCGAATTCAAACACCACCTTACAAGGTTCCTGAATGTAGTTAATTTAAAATTACTTGAAGCAGAAACTTACCTATCTGCCATGAACAGACGAGCCATCAGGGAAATGAAAATACGTTGTCTATCTTGAAGAAAGCTTTCTATTGGCCTGGAATGGAAGCTGATGCTCTCCGTTGGCTAGAAGCCTGCTCCCGCTGTCTCCTAAGGAAATGAAAGCCGGAGGGAAAGGTTCCTCTACTCCCCATTCAAGTAAGTGCCCCATTGGAGATAGTGAGCATGGACTTTTTGAATTTGAGTAGGCCGAGCGATCAGTTTAAGAACTTGTTAGTGATCACAGATTTATTTTCAAAATTTGCATGGGTGGTTCCCACCCAAGATCAAACCGCAACTACTGTCGGCCATGCACTCTGGCACCAAGTAATTTGATCCTTTGGGTGTCCAGAGAGGTTCCATGCTGATCAAGGTGCAAATTTTGAGTCTCTCCTGATTAAGGAACTGTGTGAATATTATGGGTGCCGTAAGAGCCGCAATACGCCATACCACCCCCCGGGGAAAGGCGGTTGCAAATGTTTTAACCAGACCCGCCTCAATCTGTTAGGTACGTTAGCAGCAGAGAAACAGGAAAGATGGCATGAGTATTTGCTGGAACTAGTCCATGCGTATAATAACTCCATCCATGCCTCTACGGGGTATGCTCCGTTCTTCCTAATGTTTGGTCAACATGCTAGACTACCGGTTGATATGATTTTTGGTACCGCTACTGAGAAGAACAGACAGGATGTTAGTGAGTGGGTACAGACTCACCAAGCAAAGTTAAATTTTGCTTACGATAAAGCAGGGGAGAACTTGGCCAAAGCTGCAGGTAGGACGTAGTTGTAACCCCCTCAGGATTAGATAGCTGTTAGGAAGAGGCCCCCTACTCATTTCATGAAGTACTGTATGTGTTTCTTTCTGTTTTAATTGTTTAATAAACCATTGAACAACTTAGGCATATATAGAGTTTTCTTTTTTCAACCTAATGTTATATTTATTGTGTGCATGGTTACAATCCATACTGGCGTAGTCGGCTACTTCTAAATTATTGCTTCGCTAAGCAAGAGGTGGGTAAGGACTGCAGACTTCTGCGAACCCCCCTTCCCGTCGCCTTCTGACACTTTCACTACCATATTCTAGTGTGCTTGTTCAGAATATGCGTGAATCCTGAAATGTCTTGTTAATATGTGAACAAAGCCAGCAGTCACTTTATTGATCACCCTGTGGATAAACCGCTATTGGAACACAGATGATTGTGTTAAAGCTGTTAATAGACTTTCAATGTACACGTTTTAGAGCTAAACGTTTGTTGAGACAGTTCAAGCGCTGTAGCGGTGTTTACCTATTTCCTGGATGTTTGCCTTTTGGTCTTACTCTGGAAAAAATAATAATAATAAAAAAGTAGGCAAAACCATTTTTTGAGAACTGCATTTGAGAGAAAAATGAACAGTTTCAGAACACATTTGTAAAGGCATTGGATTCTATTATGGCGTTTCTGAGCTGTTGAACGTTTCTCATTATATACAAGTGTAACAGGGCAAGCAGCCCTGTACGTATTTATTTACTTTTAGAATAGGGTTTCCCCCTCTGTCCCTGTGTTATTTTGTATTTGTTTTGTATTATTATTATTATTATCGGTATTTATGTATAGATGACGGCGACGCGCCGTGGGTATTGTTTTGTATTTATATATTGACGGCGTAGTCGATTGTTTTGTTTTGCTTAGTAGCGTGGATGGGTAGTCCCATCCACAGCAGTAATTTAATAAACTCGTGCAGATGGTGACCATCTCCAGAGTTAATTCATTGATTAATTGTTGCTAATCGGGAGATGGTCACTGTATAAGAACCTGCAGCTGTCCGTGCTCGGGGGAGTGTCAGAGGTGAGACAGGTTTTGAGCGAGAAAGAGTGTAAACAACTGCTAAGTAAAACCAGCACGCTTATTTGTTTAGTTATATTTGTTTGGCCAATGCGCCTTTTTGTTTGTTGTGTTGTTTTGTTGTTGGTTTAAACCTTTTGTTTCGTTTTATTATTTAATAAAGCGGTTCCACCATTCCATCCATTGCCTTTTGTTTACTGTTACTTCCTGGTCCGTGACATTACTACCCACACGTCACTGCAACAGCTGCTCGGTCACATATAGTGTCCTGTGTGGGACAAACAACGCCTCCAGGAGCCAGGAGCAGAGCAGCGGGAGTTGCCTCTGCCTCCGCCACCTCCACCGCCAGGAGCAGAGCAGCGGGAGCTGCCTCTGCCACCACCAGGAGCAGAGCAGCGGGAGCTGCCTCTGCCTCCGCCACCTCCACCGCCAGGAGCAGAGCAGCGGGAGCTGCCTCTGCCTCCGCCACCTCCACCGCCAGGAGCAGAGCAGCGGGAGCTGCCTCTGCCTCCGCCACCTCCACCGCCAGGAGCAGAGCAGCAGGAGCTGCCTCTGTCTCTGCTGCTTCCACCAGCAGAGGGTGAATGCCTGCTGGTTCCGCCTCAGCCGCCGTGGGAGGACTGCTTGCCCCTCCCAGCTCCACCAGCAGAGGGTGAATGCCTGCTGGTTCCGTCTCAAGCGCCGTGGGAGGACAGTTTACCAGTCCCACCTCCACCAGCAGAGGGTGAATACCTGCTGGTTCCATCTCCACCACCGTGGGAGGACTGCGTGCCCCTCCCACCTCCACCAGCAGAAGGTGAATACCTGCTGCCTTGCTCTGCCCAAGGATGCCTGCCTCGCACCGCCCAAGGATGCCTGCCTCGCACCGCCCAAGGATGCCTGCCTCGCACCGCCCAAGGATGCCTGCCTCGCACCGCCCAAGGATGCCAGCCTCGCACCGCCCAAGGATGCCTGCCTCGCACCGCCCAAGGATGCCTGCCTCGCACCGCCCAAGGATGCCTGCCTCGCACTGCCCAAGGATGCCTGCCTCGCACCGCCCAAGGATGCCAGCCTCGCACCGCCCAATGATGCCAGCCTCGCATCGATGGAATGCGTCACCTTCCCAGTAATGTGACTTTGGTGGCAGCTTGTGGGTTTGTTGTATACAATGGGATGCCGAAGCTGTGTCGTAACTGTGGACAACTGGGACACCTGGCTGTGAATTGTTCTGTAACTAAATGCAAGAACTGTGGAGGGCCGCATGTAACTGCTCTCTGCCATGAGGAAAAACAATGCAATCTGTGTGGGGAAGAGGGCCATGTTTTCAAAACTTGCCCAGATTTGTATACCAATATAGTTAAATGACAGAGAGTAACACAACAGCAGGATGTCGAAAGGGAGGAGGAAGTCAGCAAAGAGGGAACAGAGGAACAGCAGGATGAAGATGGGAGTCTTAAAGAGGACCTGTATAGCTCCGATTTTTCGGAAAATGAGCCTGATGTCTCTGCAGAGGAGGATAACGCTGATAATGAAATGGAGATAATACAGCAGACCGGTAAACGGAAGCCTGAAGAACAGGCTGTGGCTAAAAAAAAAAGTCGGGGGGGTTAATATTGCCCCTGATGTTGTGCACGATCAGGAAAGAGAGCATTTACTTGCACATATTGGGAAGCAAGAAAAGTACCTGACTGTGATTAGTAGTCCAGACACTCCAACTTGGGGGCTGGAAATTGAAAGAACTGATTTCCAGGGCTCTACATTTCTGGAGGAGGGAGATGTGCAGACTTTCTCTGCTGTGTCTGTTTTTTTGAAACCAGCAGTTGCAGCAGAGGGCGAGTCAGATAATAATGAAAAGATGGCTGCCACGGGCAAAGACACAGACAAGATGGCTGCCACAAACAAAGACAAAGACAAGATGGCTGCCACAAACAAAGACAAAGATAAAGGAGCTGATAACAATACAATCAAAGACAAGGACAATATTGAGAACACAAGAGGAGACGATCAGTGGCATAACGTGGGAGAGAAAAAGAAAGGGGAAAAAAGGGACAAAAAATGATTCAGTTTGTGTTTTTTTCTGTCATTCTTGTTTGTACAATGATGATATTGAATTTATGTTCTGTAAATGTTAGAGGTATTAAAGGGGCTGATAAGAGAAAGAGTGTTTTTGGTTACCTGAACTCTATTAGTGCAGATATTATATTTTTACAAGAGTGCAGTATTTCCTTTTCAAATGATTATGCAAATTTAAAAAAGGAATGGAATCTGTGTGGGCGGGATCAAATGTAGAAAAGGCTGCAGGGTTGGGGATTCTGTGTAAAAACCCTCATATTGAAGTTAAATCTGTTTCTGATATAATTCCAGGGCGTTTGTTAGCAGTTGATATAAAGTATCATGAAACAGAAATGTGTTTAGTGAATATTTATGGGGCTCAAACATGTGCAGAGAGGGAACATATTTTTGAACACTTAAGATTGCTTTTAGTGAGCAACAAAACTTTAATAGTGGCGGGAGATTTTAATTGTGGATTGTTACCTGCTGATAAAAGGAAGCGGAATTTAGATGAATCAGGAAAATTGTTAAAAATAATAGTGAAAGATGCTCACTTGAAGGATGCAGCAAAATGCTTTTGCCCATTAGACCCTGGTTTTACATGGTTCAATAAAGCACAGTCCTCCTTTTCTAGAATAGATTTTTGTTTCGTATCACAGTTTTGAAATGTGAAAAATTGGAATTTTTTTTTCAGACCACAAGAGTTTGGTGGTATCTGTTGAACTGGTTAACAAATTTGAATATGGAAGAGGTTCTTGGAAATTTAATTGTGCATTGTTACAGAATCAGGATTTGGTTAAGGCTTTTAAAAAAAGGTATACAGAGTGGAAAGAGTTGAAAGTGTGTTTTGATTCGGTGTGTGAATGGTGGGAAAGAGTTGGACAAAAGGCTATTTTATATCACTAGGAAGGAGGAGGGCAGAGGAAAGGAAAAATAAATATGCTAAATTACAAAAAAGATTACAAATCTTGTTTGGGTTGCAGAGTCAGGGGTTTGATTTCCAGGAGGAAATAAGAGATATTAAGGAGAAACTGTATAAGATGTTTTTATAAATGGAAAAATAGGTTATGTTTAGGGCTAGAGTCAAGTACATGGAAGAAAACGAGACTTGTAGTAGTTTTTTCTTTAAAGTAATGTTTAAGAAGAAGAGAATGGGGGAGTTCTGAAAGGAAAAGATGAAATGTTAAAAATTGCTGAGGAGTTTTATAAATCTCTTTATGAAGCGAGAGAAACAGATCCTGTAATACAAGATTTGTTTCTTAAAAGTCTGGAAACCAAGGTAACATTAGAAGAGAATAATGATTTGTTGAGGAATATAAATTTGGATGAGATTAAAGAAGCATGTTTTTCTTTTAAAACAGGTAAGACTCCTGGATCAGATGGGTTGCCCATAGAATTCTATTGCACATTTTGGGAATTGATTAAAGAAGATCTATTAGAAGTTTTCAATGAATGTTTGAGTAGTGGACTAATAAGCGATTCTATGAGGGAAGGGCTGATAACTCTCATATTTAAAAATAAAGGGGAAAAAGAGGAGCTGAAAAACTGGAGGCCTATTAGTCTCCTCAATTGTGACTATAAGATCTTGTCCAAGATAATAATGTTTAATTAATCCTGACCAAGTATGTGGTGTTCCAGGAAGAGCTATTGCTGAGAATTTAGTATTGATTAGAGATGCATTTATCTATTCAAAGGAGAGAGAGTCACCTTTATGTTTAATCTTGACCAAGAAAAGGCCTATGATCGGGTTGATCATTGTTTTATGTTTAAAGTTTTGGAGTACATGGGTTTGGATCAAAGATTTGTTAGATGGGTGAAGATGCTGTACAGAGGCATCAGTAGTGAAGTTATTGTTAATTGATTTATGTCTGGTGGTTTTGAGGTGAAGTCAGGGGTGAGACAAGGGTGCCCTTAATCACCCCTGTTATATATTTATTGTTTAGAACCTGCACTTTTACGAATTAGAAAGAATACACAGATTGAGGGGGTGGTAATTCCTGGCTCTGATCATCAGGAGGTTAAAGCCTTAGCATACATGGATGATGTGACGTTGATGTGTAAAGACTTCTACTCTATTCAGGAAGCTTTGAAAATTATGGTTTTGTATGGGAAAGCTTCTGGTTCGAAAATCAATATGGAGAAAAGTGAGGCTTTTTGTATGGGGGAGTGGGAGGAGAGAGATGAAATTAAGAAAATGTTAAAATTGAAGAATGATTACATTAAAGTTTTAGGCATGATTTTTGATAAAAATGTGAGTGGGGTAAGGAATTGGGTGGAGGTGATGGGTAAAGTGAGAAAGAAAATCACTTTCTGGAATTCCAGAAAGCTGTCAATGGAAGGTAACATTTTAATAATTAAAGTGGTGTTTATGTCAATGCTCTTGTATGTAGCAAAGGTTTTTCCTCCGGATAGAGCGTCTTGCAAATCGATTAATAGGGAGCTGTTCATTTTCTTTTGGGGAGGGAGAATGGAAAAGGTGAAAAGGGAAACTGTAATGTTGGAGAAGAAAAATGGAGGGAAAGGTTTTCCTAATGTCATTTTTTATTTGTATGCAAATTTTGTCTGTTTTCTAATTAACACAATTCTTCAGATGAATAAGAAATGTAGTTTCTTTGCCAGGTTTTTTTTGGACAATTTTTAAGAAGGATGGGTTTAATTCATATAAATTTGACAGTGCCCTACAGTTGGATGATGCCTTTTGTATACAAGAAGGCTTCAAGGTTTATTTTAGAATATGATCTGATGGATTGGCCAAAAGCAAAGTGGAAACTTAAAGATTTACAGAAAAAGAAACTGGCAAATAATAAATTAATCAAAGTTAATTTTCAGTGTGCAGACGTGTCAACAGTTGTGTGGAGAAATGTAGGATATCCTGGCTTATCTAATACTCAGAAGGATATAGCTTGGCTATCTGTACATGCACGCTTACCTTGTCGGCAGTTTATGTACAAAAGACAAATGGCAATGACAGATACATGTGTAAGAGTTGATTGTAAGGAAACTGAATCGGTGGAACATGTCTTTTGTAACTGTAAGTTTGCTAAAGGATGTTGGGGGAGGGTAAAAGTGCCTCTGAAAAAATTTATCAAAACAAATGAATTGACATGGAATGTGATTATGTTGGGCCAAGAGGGGGTTTAAAAACAGATCATTGGAAGAAGGCATGGCTGATCATCAACAGTGCCAAAGAAGCTTTGTGGTTGTTGAGAAACATGAATCTGTATAATAAAACAAAAAATCAAGCAACAGAAATTGATTTTTGTAAAATTGTTTTTGGTAGAGTGAAAGATTATATCTGGATGGATATTAAGAACTTGGGTAAAAACAATGCAATGAAAAAATGGAAAATTAATTCAATGACAGATTTATTTTTGTAAAATGTATGTTTTGGTGATGTGATTATGTAATGGATTTTTCTAATAAACTTTTATATAAAGCTAGCAAAATGCGTTTCTAAAGTGTTTGGACTCGCTATCCATGAGGAGGAGTGAAAGTGTTTGTTTTTGAGCGTGAAGGGGACAGCGAGTGTTGTTTTCAGCCAAATGCTCGCTGTTATTGATGACCGTTCCAGTGTTCCTTAGGGGCCTGGAGGAAGCAGACACGTTCTGAGTGGGTATCATCAAAAAGTACAAAAGACTAACTACAGTTGCAAAGCACTGCTGCTTTTTCGATGATTGATTAAAACTATCAAACTGGCAGGAAACATATAACACATTAATTGCGATCGATTTGATACCAATAGGCTTACATAACAGCTATTGTGTATAGACAATGTCATATACGCCGAAATGAACACGGACGGTCTTTATTAAGGGCTGACTCGTTTAGATGTTCGAGAGATCTCGGTGTACTGGACAAATCTACTGGATTTTTTCCATGTCGTAATTGTGCCGCCCGTGATAATGCATTTAAAACTAAGAATTTTACAAGCCATACGATGAAAAAAGAGTACCGAATCTTACAAGTGATGACCTGTGCTTCAACTCATGTCATTTATTTGATTTCTTGTCCTTGCCATTTGCAATATGTTGGTACAACTACTAGACAGTTACGATTGTGCATTAATGAGCAAGCATAAAAGTTCAATTAGGAGAAAATGTATTCATCTACTACTAGCTACACATTTTGTAGATGCCAAACATTCAGTTTCAGATATTAAATTCTGTGGCATACAAAAAATATTTCAAGATTGCAGAGGCGGTAATCTCGATTAAAAACTATTACAATGTGAATCTAAATGGATCTTCAATCTCCATACGGTACAGCCTGAGGGATTAAATGAAGAGCTAGGATTATCATGTTTTCTGTGATATAATGCGCAAGGATACTTATCTTTCATAAGAGCTTGAATAAATTATAGTGCTTTGAGATTATGTCTGTTACTAGCGGATTGTTTAGAAATGTACTCAATTATATTACAACTGTTCTGTCTATGAAATATATCTGTAACATGTATGTAATGTCTTTGTGGTTTTTTGATGAAGTTAATTTGCTAACAGACTGTTCTGATTTGTTTCTAACCATGAAGCGATCACTCTGGTCTAATATAAACAGAAAAAGAATAAGTTCACGCACACACGTGTGATTTACTGCAGCGTCAGACATTGGAGGTTCAGCAGTGTACTGCAGTGTGGTGCAAAGTCATTTGTGTAAATCAGGATGGCCAATCAGTCTAAGGCACTGTGTTTAGGTCACAGTTTCTCTGGAGGCGTGGGTTCAAATCCCACTTCTGACAAAACTTTTTGTTAATTTATTTATTTAAACGTCCACCGAAAGCTTGGTAATTAGATTTGTTTTTCTTGTTACTATTCAAATCACAAGGTCGTTAAATGAGAGAAAGTCACTGCAAGCTCGCACCTCACCACTTCCTTCACATTGTTAAACTGCCTCATTATGATGAGGCCTCTAATTATGCCTTTCCAATACTTTGAATGTGTTATTGTTCAGTTTAACATGAGAACATCTGGGTAGAACAATCATAATGTCCGCAGGACTTGTTTTTCTCGGGTTTTAGTATGTAGCTTTGTGTGTGTGGCCGTTAGCTCAGTTGGTTAGCTTGTGTTGCTAATAACACCAAGGTCGCGGGTTCAATCCCCGTATGGACCATGACTTTTCTTTTTTTCATTTGTAATGGCGCCAAAATGAACATTCTTTAACAAAATGAACCGAAGCGATATGAAGTACAACCAGTAATATTTCAGACTTCCTGGGCTTTATACATGTATTAACAATGAGCACATACATTTAAAAAGAAAGCTTACATAGTCAGCAGGATTCGAACCTGCAGAGGGAAACCCCAAAGGATTTCTATTCCATCACTTTAACCACTCGGCCACAACTACATGCTCTCACGGTTATAAAGTGATAATGCATTTGAAACTAAGAATTTTACAAGCCATACAACAAAAAGAGTACAGTATCTTACAAGTGATGACCTGTGCTTCAACGCATGTCATTTATTTGATTTCTTGTCCTTGCCATTTGCAATATGTTGGTAAAACTACTAGACAGTTACGATTGCGCATTAATGAGCAACCATAAAAGTTCAATTATGAGAAAAGATATCCATTCACCACTAGCTAGACATTTTGTAGATGCCAAACATTCAGTTTCAGCTCTTAAATACCGTGGCATACCAAAAATATTTCAAGCTCGAGGAGGTGATAATCTCGCATTGATCAGTACTTCTTTCGAAGTCAGTCAAGTCGGTCGAATGAAATCCAGTGACAGGAAGCAAACCATAGTTCGCAGGATATCAGCACCCCTGTCATAGATGTGAGGAGGACTTGCATGGATACAATTAGTGATGAACCTAATGATCCTTGTGAACCCGGTCAGGCAAACCAGCATAAGAGAGAAAAGAACCTCAACGGGCACAAGCCTGGAGTTAAATGGCCAAGATCTTCGGAGAAAACTGTGTGGGACACAGTAAACACAGATCTCTGCTTTGCGTTGGAAAGGTTAAGTGGAACAGTTGAAAAGAAGCTGGATAAATTTTGGGACATCATCTACGCATATGGAAGTGAGAGGTTTGGAGTTGAAAAAAGGAAGGAAAAGTACAAACTATACCTGGAAAGTCTAGACGGCAGCATGAGATTGAACGCTTAGTTAGAGAAAGGAGACAGCTGAGGAAGCAATGGAGAAGAGCAGAACAAAGTCAGAAGGAGGGACTCAATCTCTTACAAAGGGTCATAAAAGATAAGCTTGCAACATTGCGCAGAGCTGAGCGCTTACGGAAACGCTACAAAAAGAAGGAGCATGCGAGAACTAACTTTTATAAAGACCCATTCAAATTTCTAAAGAAGTTATTCACCAGTGAGAAGAATGGCACACTAAAAGCATCTAAGTTTGAGCTGTTAGAGATATTTGGAGGAAACACATACTGATTCAAAAAGGCAGGAGCCTATGTCAATTCCTTCAGACATCCCACCTATCAATCCACCAGAAAACCAAACTGAGGACTGTGCACCTAAGTGGAAAGAAATAGAGCAAGCTGTGAAAAAAGCAAGGGCTTCATCATCTCCAGGGCCTAATGGAGTTCCGTACAGAGTGTACAATGGTGCTTCAGGAGTTGTTCTACGAATCCTGTGGAAATTGATGAAAGTGGTATGGGAAAAACAGGTTGTACCAAGAGCATGGGGCTGAGCAGGTGGAGTCTATACCTAAAGAAAAAGATTCTACAAGCATCAGTCAGTTTCGCCCTATTTCCCTATTAAACGTAGAAGGCAAGATTTTCTTCAGCATTATTGCTCAGAGATTGTCAACTTACCTATTAAAGAACTGCTTTATTGACACTTCAGTACAAAAAGCAGGCATTCCAGGTTTCCCAGGATTCTTAGAACACATAAGAACATAAGAAAGTTTACAAACGAGAGGAGGCCATTTAGCCCATCTTGCTCATTGGTTGTTATTAGCTTATTGATCCCAGAATCTCATCAAGCAGCTTCTTGAAGGATCCCAGGGTGTCAGCTCCAACAACATTACTGGGGAGTTGGTTCCAGACCCTCACAAAAATTGCATCGCTGCTGCTGCAAATATTAGGGTTAACACCTAAAACGTCTGTGTCCTCAGAAGGCTCTGTTTATATGACGATTAGTATCAGGATCATATAACAAGTACTGCTTTATTACAAATTGAGCAGAAACTGCATTTTTGTATTAAGTAAAAAAAAAGTTGAAAAATGGTGACAAGCTTTAAAATTGCATCGCTGCTGCTACAAATATAACACCTAAAACGTCTGTGTTTCAGTGTGTTTCAGTGTGTTTCAGGGTGTTTCAGTGTGTTTCAGTGTGTTTCAGTGTGTTTCAGTGTGCTTCAGTGTGTTTCAGTGTGTTTCAGTGTGCTTCAGTGTGTTTCAGTGTGTTTCAGTGTGTTTCAGTGTGTTTCAATGTGTTTCAATGTGTTTCAGTGTGTTTCAGTGTGTTTCAGTGTGTTTCAGTGTGCTTCAGTGTGTTTCAGTGTGTTTCAGTGTGTTTCAGTGTGCTTCAGTGTGCTTCAGTGTGTTTCAGTGTGTTTCAGTGTGTTTCAATGTGTTTCAGTGTGTTTCAGTGTGTTTCAGTGTGCTTCAGTGTGTTTCAGTGTGTTTCAGTGTGTTTCAGTGTGTTTCAATGTGTTTCAGTGTGCTTCAGTGTGTTTCAGTGTGTTTCAGTGTGTTTCAAGGTGTTTCAGTGTGTTTCAGTGTGTTTCAATGTGTTTCAGTGTGTTTCAGTGTGTTTCAGTGTGTTTCAGTGTGCTTCAGTGTGTTTCAGTGTGTTTCAGTGTGTTTCAGTGTGTTTCAATGTGTTTCAGTGTGTTTCAGTGTGTTTCAGTGTGTTTCAGTGTGCTTCAGTGTGTTTCAGTGTGTTTCAGTGTGTTTCAATGTGTTTCAGTGTGCTTCAGTGTGTTTCAGTGTGTTTCAGTGTGTTTCAGGGTGTTTCAAGGTGTTTCAGTGTGTTTCAGTGTGTTTCAGTGTGCTTCAGTGTGTTTCAGTGTGTTTCAGTGTGCTTCAGTGTGTTTCAGTGTGCTTCAGTGTGTTTCAGTGTGTTTCAGTGTGCTTCAGTGTGTTTCAGTGTGTTTCAGTGTGTTTCAGTGTGTTTCAGGGTGTTTCAGTGTGTTTCAGTGTGCTTCAGTGTGCTTCAGTGTGTTTCAGTGTGTTTCAGTGTGTTTCAGTGTGCTTCAGTGTGTTTCAGTGTGTTTCAGTGTGTTTCAAGGTGTTTCAGTGTGTTTCAGTGTGTTTCAGTGTGTTTCAGTGTGTTTCAGTGTGTTTCAATGTGTTTCAGTGTGCTTCAGTGTGTTTCAGTGTGTTTCAGTGTGTTTCAAGGTGTTTCAGTGTGTTTCAGTGTGTTTCAATGTGTTTCAGTGTGTTTCAGTGTGTTTCAGTGTGCTTCAGTGTGTTTCAGTGTGTTTCAGTGTGTTTCAGTGTGTTTCAATGTGTTTCAGTGTGCTTCAGTGTGTTTCAGTGTGTTTCAGTGTGTTTCAAGGTGTTTCAGTGTGTTTCAGTGTGTTTCAGTGTGTTTCAGTGTGTTTCAGTGTGCTTCAGTGTGTTTCAGTGTGTTTCAGTGTGTTTCAGTGTGTTTCAGTGTGCTGGTGAAAGAGGGAGCCATCGCTATGTTTAGATATACAGCATATTCACATGACGTATCCATTTGTTATTTCAGATCGTGGCGGAGCTCCAGAAAGACGAAGGTTGTGCGGCCTGGTGCGCACCCCCAAACGCCGAAGTGGAGAAGGGTTCCATGTGAACAGCAGCTGAACATGGGTCAGTCGGTCCTAAGAGATAGGCGAACGCCGTTCTGAAAGGGAGGGGTGATTGCCTCCGTCGCCCCCCGGCCGATCGAAAGAGAGTCGGGTTCAGATCCCCGAATCCGGAGCGGCGGGTGTGCGGCCTGGTGCGCATCCCTCAATTTGTCAATGGAGAATGTCAGAGGGAAGATTAACTATCTTCTTTGCACTCTTTCTAGAGCAGCAATATCCTTTTTGTAACAAGGTGACCAGAACTGAACACAATATTCTAGGTGAGGTCTTACTAATGCATTGTAAAGTTTTAACATTACTTCCCTTGATTTAAAATCAACACACCTCACAATATATCCGAGCATCTTGTTGGCCTTTTTTTATTGCTTCCTCACATTGTCTCGATGAAGACATTTCATTCAACATAAACTCAACATAAAGTCAACATAAACTCCTAGGTCTTTTTCATAGATCCCTTCTTCAATTTCAGTATCTCCCATATGATATTTATAATGCCCATTTGTATTGCCTGTGTGCAATACTTTACACTTTTCTCTATTAAAATGTAATTTGCCATGTGTCTGCCAAGTTCTGAATGCTTTCTAGATCATTTTGAATGACCTTTGCTGCTACAACAGTGTTTGCCGCCACTCCTATTTTTGTGTCTGCAAATTTAACAAGCTTGCTTACTATACCAGAATCTAAATCATGAATGTAGATTAGGAATAGCAGAGGACCTAATAGTGATCCCTGTGGTACACCCCTGGCTACCTCACTACATTTTGAGGTTTCTCCTCTATTTAGTACTTTCTGTTTTCTACATGTTAACCACTCCCTAATCCATGTGCATGCATTTCCTTGAATCCATACTGCATTCAGTTTGAGAATTAATGTTGAAAGGGAGAGAAGATCTTCTCCACAGACTTTTGAATGACAAATGTTTGTTTTGAAAAGTAAATGTTGAAAGGCCGGGAAGATCTTCTCCACAGAAGATCCTCCCAGCCTTTCAACTTTTTTCAAAAACAATACAATTAAAAAAGGCATCAGTGTTTAATTTCCAGATGATTTTAAACTTGCAGCACATTTCAAACGACTATCGGAACATTATTTCTTTAAAACAAATGTGGATATTATTTATTTTTCAATAAAGGATTTTAAGATTTTTTTTCTCAAAGAGTTTCCCAGTTTTCAATCATTTGAAACAAGTACTGTCTTCCAAATGCCTGTTCCTAACGAATTGGCTATTCTCCTTGCTTGACACATTCCTATTTTTATGAAATGTAGCAGTTGCATGAGAGGCAGAGCTGCAGCATCTGCCCAGCTAGGAGCTGCCTTGCTGTGCCAAGTTATGCGCTCCATACCCTTGCTGTGCGGATCTTTGTTGTATTTAAAATGACATTTTTACGCAGAGGAGCAGGGTACAGACAAAGGGAGCAGGGGACAGTTCAAAGGGAGCAGAGGGCAGGGTAGATTAAACAGCTTTGTATGTAGATTAAACATATTTATACTGGGGCAGTACACAATAGCCGGGATCCCTGAACTAGCCAATGTTGTGACTTAGTGTGACAATACTGGAATATGACCAGAGTCAGAATAGTGCTACATGACCATAGTCAGAATTGAGTCACATGACCAGAGTCACAATAGTGCTACATGAACAGAGTCACAATAGAGTTACATGACCAGAGTCAGAATACTGCTACATGAACAGAGTCAGAATTGAGTTATATGACCACAGCCAGAATTGAAGTAAATGACCAGAGCTACAAAAAAAGCTTCACCTTCTTCTAAGGTATAAAGTCGGTCTCTGTCCACAAGTACAGGTGTTTATACACTGACACAGCCCCTGTGTAAATGAGATCAGGCCTTTATACACTGACACAGCATCTCTGTCAACAAATACAGGTGTTTATACACTGACACAGCATCTCTGTCAACAAATACAGGTGTTTATACACTGACACAGCATCTCTGTCAACAAATACAGGCCTTTATACACTGACACAGCATCTCTGTCAACAAATACAGGTGTTTATACACTGACACAGCATCTCTGTCAACAAATACAGGTGTTTATACACTGACACAGCATCTCTGTCAACAAATACAGGTGTTGAAACACTGACACAGCATCTCTGTCAACAAATACAGGTGTTTATACACTGACACAGCATCTCTGTCAACAAATACAGGTGTTTATACACTGACACAGCATCTCTGTCAACAAATACAGGTGTTTATACACTGACACAGCATCTCTGTCAACAAATACAGGTGTTTATACACTGACACAGCATCTCTGTCAACAAATACAGGTGTTTATACACTGACACAGCATCTCTGTCAACAAATACAGGTGTTTATACACTGACACAGCATCTCTGTCAACAAATACAGGTGTTTATACACTGGCACAGCATCTCTGTCAACAAATACAGGTGTTTATACACTGACAGCATCTCTGTCAACAAATACAGGTGTTTATACACTGACACAGCATCTCTGTCAACAAATACAGGTGTTTATACACTGACACAGCATCTCTGTCAACAAATACAGGTGTTTATACACTGGCACAGCATCTCTGTCAACAAATACAGGTGTTTATACACTGACACAGCATCTCTGTCAACAAATACAGGTGTTTATACACTGACACAGCATCTCTGTCAACAAATACAGGTGTTTATACACTGACACAGCATCTCTGTCAACAAATACAGGTGTTTATACACTGGCACAGCATCTCTGTCAACAAATACAGGTGTTTATACACTGACACAGCATCTCTGTCAACAAATACAGGTGTTTATACACTGACACAGCATCTCTGTCAACAAATACAGGTGTTTATACACTGACACAGCATCTCTGTCAACAAATACAGGTGTTTATACACTGACACAGCATCTCTGTCAACAAATACAGGTGTTTATACACTGACACAGCATCTCTGTCAACAAATACAGGTGTTTATACACTGACACAGCATCTCTGTCAACAAATACAGGTGTTTATACACTGACACAGCATCTCTGTCAACAAATACAGGTGTTTATACACTGGCACAGCATCTCTGTCAACAAATACAGGTGTTTATACACTGACACAGCATCTCTGTCAACAAATACAGGTGTTTATACACTGGCACAGCATCTCTGTCAACAAATACAGGTGTTTATACACTGGCACAGCATCTCTGTCAACAAATACAGGTGTTTATACACTGGCACAGCATCTCTGTCAACAAATACAGGTGTTTATACACTGACACAGCATCTCTGTCAACAAATACAGGTGTTTATACACTGACACAGCATCTCTGTCAACAAATACAGGTGTTTATACACTGACACAGCATCTCTGTCAACAAATACAGGCCTTTATACACTGACACAGCATCTCTGTCAACAAATACAGGTGTTTATACACTGACACAGCATCTCTGTCAACAAATACAGGTGTTTATACACTGACACAGCATCTCTGTCAACAAATACAGGTGTTTATACACTGACACAGCATCTCTGTCAACAAATACAGGTGTTTATACACTGGCACAGCATCTCTGTCAACAAATACAGGTGTTTATACAGTGACACAGACCCTGTGTCAATGAGATCAGGCCTTTATACACTGACACAGCAGTGTTGCTCTTCATTGCTGTGTATCTGCTCTTATTATACTGCTTGTATTTACTCTAACTGAAGTTGTTGCTCTTCATCTGGCTCTTCATTGCTGTATATCTGCTCTTATTATACTGCTTGTGTTTACTCTAACTGAAGTTGTTGCTCTTCATCTTGCTCTTCATTGCTGTGTATCTGCTCTTATTATACTGCTTGTATTTACTCTAACTGAAGTTGTTGCACTTCATCTTGCTCTTCATTGCTGTGTATCTGCTCTTATTATACTGCTTGTATTTACTCTAACTGAAGTTGTTGCACTTCATCTTGCTCTTCATTGCTGTGTATCTGCTCTTATTATACTGCTTGTATTTACTCTAACTGAAGTTGTTGCACTTCATCTTGCTCTTCATTGCTGTGTATCTGCTCTTATTATACTGCTTGTATTTACTCTAACTGAAGTTGTTGCACTTCATCTTGCTCTTCATTGCTGTGTATCTGCTCTTATTATACTGCTTGTATTTACTCTAACTGAAGTTGTTGCACTTCATCTTGCTCTTCACTGCTTTATTTGCTCGTATTGTAACTGAAATTGTTGCACTTTGTATCTTGCACTTAATTGAACTGTAATTGTAAACTGTCAGTCACCCTGGATAACGGCGTCTGCTAAGAAATAAATAAATAAATAAATAATAATAATAATAATAATAATAAGGTGGGGGGTTCGTATTGTGGAGAACGGGAGGAGAGGCGTGCGTGGTTTTGAAGTGCTGGTTTACCGGCACGAACCTGTTTGTTTGTTTATTTGTTTGGCCCTTGTGCCTTTTTGTTTGTTTTTGTTTAAACTGTTTGTTTTTGTTTTATCATTTAATAAAACGCTGAGTGCCCATTGCGCTCAGTTTCACCGCCCGTCAGTGTTTTGTCTTTGTTTTTGGTCTGACACGTCACCACATCAGCCATCTCTGTGACAGACGTCCATAGCTTGATGTCAGCAAGACAGCTTATCATATTGTTTTATAGAAGAGACACTACTTGTTTTAAGAGACGGGTATAGCTGGATGTCATCAGCATAGCAGTGAAAGTTGACACCATTTCTACGGACAATGTCACCCAATAACAGCATATATAATGTTAATAATAATAAGAAGAAATAAGAACAGCAACCGAGTGCTCAATAGATTACAGTTGCCGCAAATAACAATTTGACAGTCAAAGAAAGTTAAAAGCAAAAATATTGAATCTGTGACGATTCTATGCAAACCTTTCTATACTCTTATCAATCAATCTGCAATGTTCTCCATATCAACCACTCTGAGAAATCTTTAAATCTTGAAGGTGTGAAAGTCAATGTGTTACATTTTTAAGTTATTTTATTGTAACTTTGCCTCGCCTACCTGGATAAAAACCCATTGCATACACATGTGTGTGTAATATAAATAGAACAGTGTTTTAGATTCCATTAGTGTATCTGCACATTCTGATCATCATTCCATATCAAAATGGCTGGAAATAGTTTTCAACACTGGTCAAATGTTTGCACATTTAAAGTCCCTGTTTATCACTTCGAGGTTGTATTATTATACTGTGGATATTGAAAGTGCAGAAAACTGTCTACCCTCACTGTCATACACTTACCCCATTTGTGCTGGACTGCAACGACCTCTCACTCTCTGTGCTGCACTGACCTGAGCACTCTGTGTCTGTGCTGGACTGTCCTGAGCTCTCACTGTCTGTGCTGGACTGTCCTGAGCTCTCAGTGTCAGTGTCTGTGCTGCACTGTCCTGAGCACTCGGTGTCTGTGCTGCACTGTCCTGAGCTCTCACTGTCTGTGCTGCACTGTCCTGAGCTCTCAGTGTCTGTGCTGCACTGTCCTGAGCTCTCCCTGTCTGTGCTGCACTGTCCTGAGCTCTCGGTGTCTGTCCTGCACTGTCCTGAGCTCTCACTGTCTGTGCTGCACTGTCCTGAGCTCTCGGTGTCTGTCCTGCACTGTCCTGAGCTCTCACTGTCTGTGCTGCACTGTCCTGAGCTCTCGCTGTCTGTGTTGCACTGTCCTGAGCACTCTGTGTCTGTGCTGTACTGTCCTGAGCTCTCGGTGTCTGTGCTGCACTGTCCTGAGCTCTTGGTGTCTGTGCTGCACTGTCCTGAGCTCTTGGTGTCTGTGCTGCACTGTCATGAGCTCTTGGTGTCTGTGCTGCACTGTCCTGAGTTCTCGGTGTCTGTGCTGAACTGTCCTGAGCTCTCGGTGTCTGTGCTGCACTGTCCTGAGCTCTCGGTGTCTGTGCTGCACTGTCCTGGGAAGATTTTTTATACAGCCACAAGCCGACACACAAACATGCAATTACAACTGGAACTAAAAGAATCCAGTAGAGTTCTCCTTTCAGAACAGCTGGTACAGTGAGTTCAGCTGGAATAGGTGGTGCTATGGGTCTAGCTGGAACCAGGACTAACTCAATCAGACCCCACCCAGGCTGTTTGGGAGCATAAACCTCTCAGCAGTATTTTCCTCTATCTTCCAGTGTGACTTTCCTCAGCAGCAGTGAAGCATCCCCGCGCTGCAGCTCAGAATCGAACAGGCTGGTCCTGCCCGCATACTGAGGAAGCTGTTCGGCAAGCCAGTCCCTGTTGTTATAGTAACAGTGAACATGCTTGTATGTGTCTGCTCTTGTCCAGAACACATCTGACCTCGCATCCCAGCCTTCTCCAGCTGTGAGGTTGAAAGTGCAGTTCAGGATGCAGTCCTGCCCCACAGTGCAGTTCACACAGCTCGGGACTTTCACAAACTCATTGGCGGTGACACTGCAGACACCCAGCATGAGGAGTGACAGCACCCCGGTAACCACGAAGCACTGCCTCGTCCTGAACTCCATGCCAGGGTCCCAAAGTGATTTTATAACCAAATCACTTAATGATGTAAATGTTAAACAAGTGGATACAGGACTCATTTTACCCTCACAAACCTTTTGAAAACTTCGCTCTGTGCCAGGTATAACTATCATGCATGATCCGACAAGAACGGTAGCGTATTCTGTATGTAGAGTCACGTATCATGTGATTAAGGAGTAATATAATAGTGTTTTCTGTTTCGGAAGGCTGCTTCGTTTTCAGCTGGTGGTTTAACGGTATGAGTATAGTGGATAGCCACAGATCATGTTGAAGAAATCTAGTTGAATTTTCTGCAGGTCTTTCATTGTAATAGAGTGCCTGATAACATAACCTCTGTGAAGCACTTGAAAATTGAGGATTGTGAAAGACCAGAGGCCTATTGCACAAAAGTGGTTTAAAAAAAGTCGTGTTTAGTTTAAGTTATCTGGGGTGAGTTCAGTAGGTAGAGGGCTTTGCCGTAGCTGCGCTTCGAGATAGTCCTAGGCTTCGAGACGGAAGTTAGCTCTTAACGGTGAGTTAGCAGATTGCGCTTTTGAAGCAAGGACTACATCACCCAGAGTTCAACGCTGTAACTATAACATTTTGACAACATACATACAGTGCCTTGTGAAAGTATTCGGCCCCCTTGAACTTTGCGACCTTTTGCCACATTTCAGTCTTCAAACATAAAGATATGAAACTGTAATTTTTTGTGAAGAATCAACAACAAGTGGGACACAATCATGAGTGGAACGAAATTTATTGGATATTTCAAACTTTTTTAACAAATAAAAAACTGAAAAATTGGGCGTGCAAAATTATTCAGCCCCCTTAAGTTAATACTTTGTAGCGCCACCTTTTGCTGCGATTACAGCTGTAAGTCGCTTGGGGTATGTCTCTATCAGTTTTGCACATCGAGAGACTGAAATTTTTGCCCATTGCTCCTTGCAAAACAGCTCGAGCTCAGTGAGGTTGGATGGAGAGCATTTGTGAACAGCAGTTTTCAGTTCTTTCCACAGATTCTCGATTGGATTCAGGTCTGGACTTTGACTTGGCCATTCTAACACCTGGATATGTTTATTTGTGAACCATTCCATTGTAGATTTTGCTTTATGTTTTGGATCATTGTCTTGTTGGAAGACAAATCTCCGTCCCAGTCTCAGGTCTTTTGCAGACTCCATCAGGTTTTCTTCCAGAATGGTCCTGTATTTGGCTCCATCCATCTTCCCATCAATTTTAACCATCTTCCCTGTCCCTGCTGAAGAAAAGCAGGCCCAAACCATGATGCTGCCACCACCATGTTTGACAGTGGGGATGGTGTGTTCAGGGTGATGAGATGTGTTGCTTTTACGCCAAACATAACGTTTTGCATTGTTGCCAAAAAGTTCAATTTTGGTTTCATCTGACCAGAGCACCTTCTTCCACATGTTTGGTGTGTCTCCCAGGTGGCTTGTGGCAAACTGTAAACGACACTTTTTATGGATATCTTTAAGAAATGGCTTTCTTCTTGCCACTCTTCCATAAAGGCCAGATTTGTGCAGTATACGACTGATTGTTGTCCTATGGACAGAGTCTCCCACCTCAGCTGTAGATCTCTGCAGTTCATCCAGAGTGATCATGGGCCTCTTGGCTGCATCTCTGATCAGTCTTCTCCTTGTATGAGCTGAAAGTTTAGAGGGACGGCCAGGTCTTGGTAGATTTGCAGTGGTCTGATACTCCTTCCATTTCAATATTATCGCTTGCACAGTGCTCCTTGGGATGTTTAAAGCTTGGGAAATCTTTTTGTATCCAAATTCGGCTTTAAACTTCTCCACAACAGTATCTCGGACCTGCCTGGTGTGTTCCTTGTTCTTCATGATGCTCTCTGCGCTTTAAACGGACCTCTGAGACTATCACAGTGCAGGTGCATTTATACGGAGACTTGATTACACACAGGTGGATTCTATTTATCATCATTAGTCATTTAGGTCAACATTGGATCATTCAGAGATCCTCACTGAACTTCTGGAGAGAGTTTGCTGCACTGAAAGTAAAGGGGCTGAATAAATTTTGCACGCCCAATTTTTCAGTTTTTTATTTGTTAAAAAAGTTTGAAATATCCAATAAATTTCGTTCCACTTCATGATTGTGTCCCACTTGTTGTTGATTCTTCACAAAAAATTACAATTTCATATCTTTATGTTTGAAGCCTGAAATGTGGCAAAAGGTCGCAAAGTTCAAGGGGGCCGAATACTTTCGCAAGGCACTGTAAGTTTAAACGTTGTCATTCTCCAGCTCTTTTTTTATCAAAAGTGGGAACACATGGTCAAAATTGCAAAACTGTTTTCCTGTATTTATTTCTTTAGTTATCCAATGTCTAGGGTGTCAGTTTATATAACAAGTCTCGAGATAAACACAAAACCCTACCATTTTCATTGGACTGTTTTATTCAATGATCATCCTACTAAAATACTGTCACTACGTGTGTTACACGTGTGTAACATTGACACCAACAGCGAGTAGTGATTTCAAATGTTCTTATTTTGTATAAGAATTAATCCTATGTAATGAGGGCTCATACACTAATATATTATCAATCAATTTAAAATAATAACTGCATTCTGGATGTACAAATGTTCATTTTTAGCAAATAGATTCTATTGTTTTTGGAATTATTGACACCATATGTAACAAGCGCAACCTGTTATTTAAATGTCTGTATTTCTAATATGCAGTATAAAAAACAGAACAACATTATTTTAAAAGCATATCTCAATGGGTCAATTGCAACGAACTTGCAGAGTTAGTATGGAGTTGCGTACTAGCAACGAAAAAGAAGCGGAACAAAGCTGGAGACGAGCTGATCCCGGCTTTAGTACGGTACTAAGGATCAAGCATTGTTGTTGTTATACCAAACAGGAACAGAAGGGGGCTCTAAATCATTGTTTCATTCATTACACTATGTAACACAATTTTTGTTCCTGGGTAGTAAGTGTTATTTCCTAATTGCTTATGCCTCAAAAGTATAGAAAATGGCTATTATTCCCCACAAACTTTGCTTTTGTGACCAGGACAGTGATATTTTGAAATTTACCTATTTCCAATGAGAAAACGGGCGAATTTGTGTCTTTTCGTTCACATAAAGTAAAAAAAAAAACAACATATGAATCCAAATTAACATGTATTTATACTAAAGTAATACAAAAATGACTACAAAAGATTTAGAAGTGAGTAGTTTTTCGAGATTTACGATTATACTGTAAATCACTTTCACGAATCAGCCCCCAAATGTAGTCTCCCATCATGTTCTCGTTATACTGTCCTTGGTAGCGGCGTTCAAAGTCCAATATATCCTGGTGGAAGCGCTCGCCTTGCTCCTCCGAGTATGCTCCCATGTTCTCCTTGAATTTATCAAGATGAGCATCAAGGATATGGACTTTGAGGGACATCCTACAGCCCATTGTGCCGTAGTTCTTCACCAGAGTCTCAACCAGCTCCACATAGTTTTCGGCCTTGTGATTGCCCAGGAAGCCCCGAACCACTGCGACAAAGCTGTTCCAAGCCGCTTTCTCCTTACTAGTGAGCTTCTTGGGGAATTCATTGCACTCCAGGATCTTCTTTATCTGTGGTCCGACGAAGACACCGGCTTTGACCTTTGCCTCAGACAGCTTAGGGAAGAAGTCTTGAAGGTACTTGAAGGCTGCCGACTCCTTATCTAGAGCTCTGACAAATTGTTTCATAAGGCCCAATTTGATGTGCAGTGGTGGCATCAGCACCTTCCGGGGGTCCACCAGTGGCTCCCACTTGACGTTGTTCCTCCCCACAGAGAACTCGGTCCCTGTGGTAGTGCACCTTGGTGTCCCTGCTGTCCCAAAGGCAAATATAGCAGGGAAACTTAGTAAAACCACCTTGGAGACCCATCAGGAATGCCACCATTTTTAAGTCTCCTATGACCTCCCAGCCGTACTCATCATACTTCAAGGCGTCCAGCAAGGTCTTGATGCTGTTGTAATCCTCTTTGAGGTGCACCGAGTGAGCCAGGGGAAGAGACGGGTACTTGTTACCATTATGGAGCAGCACGGCTTTGAGGCTCCTGGATGAGCTGTCAATGAAGAGGCGCCACTCATTCTGGTTACAGGCGATTCCGATTGCCTCGAACATTGGTCACATTGTGGCAGAAGCAGAGCCCATCTTGACGGGTGAAGAAGCTGGAAAAAGGTTGGTGACGCTTCCTCTGATCTGCGACTTGCACACTTTCATCCAACAAGTTCCACTGCTTGAGCCTAGACGTCAAAAGCTCGGCATTGGACTTGGTGAGACCAAGATCTCTAATCAAGTCGTTGAGGTCTTTTTGGTTGGGGTAGTATGGGTTTCTCTCCTCAGCTCCACCTCTGAAATTGTCATCTGGATCTACAACGTCTTCCTCGCTCTCTGACTTGCTGCTCTCTTCTAAAGACGGCTGCTCTCTCTCCAGAGGAGTGGGTACGGGAGATCATGGCAGTGTGGCACCGGGGCGATGGATGAAGGAAGGTCCGGATACGTGATAGCAGGTGCATTCTTGCCAGTCCGACGTTTGGAAGGGTCCACTATGCAGAAGTAGCAGTTGCTTGAGAGGTCAGTGGGTTCCCGACAAATTCTTGGGATAGCGAACTTCATGGCTCTCTTTTCCCCTCTGTACCATCCTACAAAAATACATTTACTTCACCCATGACTAATGTGTAAGAGATTCTCGCAACATTTTTCATATATGATATATTTTTTCAATAACATTGAAAATTGTAAAACATTTTAAAATTAAAAACTTTTACAATTTTAAAAATTTTAACAAATTTTATAACATAAAATTCCGAGCAAGAATTGTCCATCTTACCTTCCAGAGTTTTTTTGCAGTGCTCGCAGGTGAAATGAGGTGCCCAGGGTTTGTCTTGATCCTCGACAGGCATGCCGAAATATGCCTTGTAGGCCTCACACATCTTAGCAGATGCTTCCACAGAGTATTTTTTCGCTCTTGTCTTGATAAATTGGCCGCAGACATAGCAAAATGCGTCTGCCGGATGCTTGCAGCCTCTTGATGCCATCTCAGAAAAATGCAGATATGTATCCACTTAGGCAGCTGGAACTAAACTGAACTGGTGGGCTTAAGGCCCCTGTATTTATACTACTATTTATATTACTGGAAAGTTCTAGAAAGTTCTAGAAGTTACTCCAAGTTTACTCAGCACTGAATCTATCTGGAATGTTCTGTAGGTAAATTTCAAAATATCACTGTCCTGGTCACAAAAGCAAAGTTTGTGGGGAATAATAGCCATTTTCTATACTTTTGAGGCATAAGCAATTAGGAAATAGGTTTCTTTTTTTAATTAAATACTAAATTTCCCACCTGTTTTTCCAACTTTGTCCACAAGAGGGAGCCCGTGTGCTGTAATAGACTGAGTCATGTCTTTATACACCACTGGTCCTCCACTCCGGATTAGACCAATTGTTTCAGTTCAGTTGAAGGAGTTCAATGAAGTGATTTGAGAGCAGATCCTCAGTTGGAACAAAAACCAGCAGAGACACCGACGTACAGACAGAGAGAGAGGGGTGGGGGGGTTCCCCAGGACCAGGGTTCCTGGGTGGGGGGGTTCCCCAGGACCAGGGTTCCATGTCTTTGGCAGATGATTCTAAAACTAAAGCAGTTGCTTGAGGTTTATCTGTTAACTGATAAGTCACAAACACGGTGTAAACTTCTATCAAAGTTTATTATTTAAAAGTGTTAACAGCTTAAATGTACAAATAACAGAATACAATGCAGATATACACGCACATCACTGTGTACAAATAACAGAATACAATGCAGATATACACGCACATCGCTCTGTACAAATAACAGAATACAATGCAGATATACACGCACATCGCTCTGTACAAATAACAGAATACAATGCAGATATACACGCACATCGCTCTGTACAAATAACAGAATACAATGCAGATATACACGCACATCACTGTCTACAAATAACAGAATACAATGCAGATATACACGCACATCGCTCTGTACAAATAACAGAATACAATGCAGATATACACGCACATCGCTCTGTACAAATAACAGAATACAATGCAGATATACACGCACATCGCTCTGTACAAATAACAGAATACAATGCAGATATACACGCACATCACTGTGTACAAATAACAGAATACAATGCAGATATACACGCACATCACTCTACAAATAACAGAATACAATGCAGATATACACGCACATCGCTCTACAAATAACAGAATACAATGCAGATATACACGCACATCACTCTACAAATAACAGAATACAATGCAGATATACACGCACATCGCTCTGTACAAATAACAGAATACAATGCAGATATACACGCACATCACTCTGTACAAATAACAGAATACAATGCAGATATACACGCACATCACTGTCTACAAATAACAGAATACAATGCAGATATACACGCACATCACTCTGTACAAATAACAGAATACAATGCAGATATACACGCACATCGCTCTGTACAAATAACAGAATACAATGCAGATATACACGCACATCACTCTACAAATAACAGAATACAATGCAGATATAAACGCACATCACTGTACAAATAACAGAATACAATGCAGATATACACGCATATCACTCTGCAGATATACACGCACATCACTGTACAAATAACAGAATACAATGCAGATATACACGCACATCACTCTACAGATAACAGAATACAATGCAGATATACACGCACATCGCTCTACAAATAACAGAATACAATGCAGATATACACGCACATCACTCTACAAATAACAGAATACAATGCAGATATACACGCACATCGCTCTGTACAAATAACAGAATACAATGCAGATATACACGCACATCACTCTGTACAAATAACAGAATACAATGCAGATATACACGCACATCACTGTCTACAAATAACAGAATACAATGCAGATATACACGCACATCACTCTGTACAAATAACAGAATACAATGCAGATATACACGCACATCGCTCTGTACAAATAACAGAATACAATGCAGATATACACGCACATCACTCTACAAATAACAGAATACAATGCAGATATACACGCACATCACTGTACAAATAACAGAATACAATGCAGATATACACGCACATCACTGTACAAATAACAGAATACAATGCAGATATACACGCACATCACTGTGTACAAATAACAGAATACAATGCAGATATACACGCACATCACTGTACAAATAACAGAATACAATGCAGATATACACGCACATCACTGTACAAATAACAGAATACAATGCAGATATACACGCACATCACTCTACAGATAACAGAATACAATGCAGATATACACGCACATCACTCTACAGATAACAGAATACAATGCAGATATACACGCACATCACTCTACAAATAACAGAATACAATGCAGATATACACGCACATCACTGTACAAATAACAGAATACAATGCAGATATACACGCACATCACTGTGTACAAATAACAGAATACAATGCAGATATATCAGCATTTAAGATAACAGCCACCCCCCCTTGATTTCAGGGGGAAATCCCTCTGTGCTGCACTGTCCTGACGTGTCCGTCTGTACTGCACTGTGCTGATCTGTCCCTGCCTGTGCTGCACTGTCCTGCTCTCTCTCTGTCCCTGTCTGTGCTGCACTGTGCTGATCTCTCTCTGTCTCTGCCTGTGCTGCACTGTGCTGATCTCTCTCTGTGCTGCACTGTCCTTATCTCTCTCTGTCCCTCCCTGTGCTGCACTGTCCTGATCTCTCTCTGTCCCTGTCTGTGCTGCACTGTCCTGATCTCTCTCTGTCCATGCCTGTGCTGCACTGTGCTGATCACACTCTGTCCCTGCCTGTGCTGCACTTTGCCGATCTCTCACTGTCCCTGCCTGTGCTGCACTGACCTGATCTCTCTCTGTCCCTGCCTGTGCTGCACTGTCCTGATCTCTCTCTGTGCCTGCCTGTGCGGCACTGTCCTGATCTCTCTCTGTCCCTGCCTGTGCTGCACTGTCCTGATCTCTCTCTGTCCCTGCCTGTGCTGCACTGTCCTGATCTCTCTCTGTCCCTACCTGTGCTGCACTGTGCTGCTCTCTCTCTGTGCTGCATTATCCAGATCTCTCTCTGTCCCTGTCCCTGCTGCACTGTCCTGCTTTCTCTCTTTCCCTGCCTGTGCTGCACTGTCCTGATCTCTCTCTGTACTGCACAGCCCTGATCTCTCTCTCTGTCCCTGACTGTGCTGCACAGTCCTGCTCTCTCTCAGTCCCTGCCTGTGCTGCACTGTCCTGATCTCTCTCTGTACTGCACAGTCCTGGTCTCTCTCTGTGTCCCTGCCTGTGCTGCACTGTCCTGATCTCTCTCTGTCCTTGCCTGTGCTGCACTGTCCTGCTCTCTCTCTGTCCCTGTCTGTTCTGCACTGTCCTGATCTCTCTCTGTACTGCACTGTCCTGATCTCTCTCTTTCCCTGTCTGTACTGCACTGTCCTGATCTCTCTCTGTCCCTGTCTGTGCTGCACTGTTCTGATCTCTCTCTGTCCCTGCCTGTGCTGCACTGTCCTGCTCTCTCTGTCCTTGCCTGTACTGCACTGTCCTGCTCTCTCTCTGTCCCTGCCTGTGCTGCACTGTCCTGATCTTTATCTGTCCCTGTCTGTGCTGCACTGTCCTGATCTCTCTCTGTCCCTGCCTGTGCTGCACTGTCCTGATCTCTCTCTGTCCCTGCCTGTGCTGAACTGTCCTGTTCTCTCTCAGTCCCTGCCTTGCTGCACTGTCCTGATCTTTCTCTGTCCCTGTCTGTACTGCACTGTGCTGATCTCTCTCTGTCCCTGTTTGTACTGCACTGTCCTGATCTCTCTCTGTCTGTGCTGCACTGTCCTGCTCTCTCTCTCTGTACTGCACTGTCCTGATCTCTCTCTGTCCCTCTCTGTGCTGCACTGTCATGATCTCTCTCTGTCCCTGCCTGTGCTGCACTGTGCTGATCTCTCTCTATCCCTCTCTGTGTTGCACTGTCCTGATCTCTCTCTGTCCCTGCCTGTGCTGCACTGTCCTGCTCTCTGTCTGTCCCTGCCTGTGCTGCACTGTCCTGTTCTCTGTCTGTCCCTGCCTGTGCTGCACTGTGCTGATCTCTCTCTGTCCCTGTCGTGCTGCACTGTCCTGATCTCTCTCTGTCCCTGCCTGTGCTGCACTGTCCTGATCTCTCTCTGTCCCTGTCTGTACTGCACTGTGCTGATCTCTCTCTGTCTCTCCCTGTGCTGCACTGTCCTGATCTCTCTCTGTACTGCACTGTCCTGATCTCTCTCTGTCCCTGTCTGTGCTGCACTGTGCTGATCTCTCTCTGTCCCTGTCTTTGCTGTACTGTCCTGATCTCTCTCTGTCCCTGTCTCTACTGCACTGTGCTGATCTCTCTCCGTCCCTGTTTGTACTGCACTGTCCTGATCTCTCTCTGTCTGTACTGCACTGTCCTGCTCTCTCTCTCTGTACTGCACTGTCCTGATCTCTCTCTGTCCCTCTCTGTGCTGCACTGTCCTGATCTCTCTCTGTCCCTGCCTGTGCTGCACTGTGCTGATCTCTCTCTATCCCTCTCTGTGTTGCACTGTCCTGATCTCTCTCTGTCCCTGCCTGTGCTGCACTGTCCTGCTCTCTGTCTGTCCCTGCCTGTGCTGCACTGTCCTGTTCTCTGTCTGTCCCTGCCTGTGCTGCACTGTCCTGATCTCTCTCTGTCCCTGTCAGTGCTGCACTGTCCTGATCTCTCTCTGTCCCTGCCTGTGCTGCACTGTCCTGATCTCTCTCTGTCCCTGTCTATACTGCACTGTGCTGATCTCTCTCTGTCTCTCCCTGTGCTGCACTGTCCTGATCTCTCTCTGTACTGCACTGTCCTGATCTCTCTCTGTCCCTGTCTGTGCTGCACTGTTCTGATCTCTCTCTGTCCCTGTCTTTGCTGTACCGTCCTGATCTCTCTCTGTCCCTGTCTCTACTGCACTGTGCTGATCTCTCTCCGTCCCTGTTTGTACTGCACTGTCCTGATCTCTCTCTGTCTGTACTGCACTGTCCTGCTCTCTCTCTGTACTGCACTGTCCTGATCTCTCTCTGTCCCTGCCTGTGCTGCACTGTGCTGATCTCTCTCTATCCCTCTCTGTGTTGCACTGTCCTGATCTCTCTGTCCCTGCCTGTGCTGCACTGTCCTGCTCTCTGTCTGTCCCTGCCTGTGCTGCACTGTCCTGATCTCTCTCTGTCCCTGTCTGTGCTGCACTGTCCTGATCTCTCTCTGTCCCTTCCTGTGCTGCACTGTGCTGATCTCTCTCTGTGCTGCACTGTGCTGATATCTCTCTGTCCCTGTCTGTACTGCACTGTCCTGATCTCTCTCTGTCCTTGTCTGTGCTGCACTGTGCTGAACTCTCTCTGTCCCTGTTTGTGTTGCACTGTGCTGATCTCTCTCTGTCCCTGCCTGTGCTGCACTGTCCTGATCTCTCTCTGTCCCTGTCTGTGCTGCACTTTGCTGATCTCTCTCTGTCCCTGCCTGTGCTGCACTGTCCTGCTCCCTCTCTGTCCCTGCCTGTCCTGCACTGTCCTGATCTCTCTCTGTCCCTGTGTCTGCTGCACTGTCCTGATCTCTCTCTGTCCCTGCGTGTACTGCACTGTCCTCATCTCTCTCTGTCCCTGTCTGTACTGCACTGTCCTGATCTCTCTCTGTCCCTGTCTGTGCTGCACTTTGCTGATCTCTCTCTGTCCCTGCCTGTGCTGCACTGTCCTGATCTCTCTCTGTCCCTGTCTGTGCTGCACTTTGCTGATCTCTCTGTCCCTGCCTGTGCTGCACTGTCCTGCTCCCTCTCTGTCCCTGCCTGTCCTGCACTGTCCTGATCTCTCTCTGTCCCTGTCTCTGCTGCACTGTCCTGATCTCTCTCTGTCCCTGCGTGTACTGCACTGTCCTGATCTCTCTCTGTCCCTGTCTGTACTGCACTGTCCTGATCTCTCTCTGTCCCTGTCTGTACTGCACTGTCCTGATCTCTCTCTGTCCCTGTCTGTGCTGCACTTTGCTGATCTCTTTCTGTCCCTGCCTGTGCTACACTGTCCTGATCTCTCTCTGTCCCTGTCTGTGCTGCACTTTGCTGATCTCTCTCTGTCCCTGCCTGTCCTGCACTGTCCTGATCTCTCTCTTTCCCTGTCTCTGCTGCACTGTCCTGATCTCTCTCTGTCCCTGCGTGTACTGCACTGTCCTGATCTCTCTCTTTCTCTGTCTGTACTGCACTTTCCTGATCTCTCTCTGTTCCTGTCTGTGCTGCACTGTTCTGATCTCTCTCTGTCCCTGCCTGTGCTGCACTGTCCTGCTCTCTCTCTGTCCCTGCCTGTGCTGAACTGTCCTGTTCTCTCTCAGTCCCTGCCTTGCTGCACTGTCCTGATCTTTCTCTGTCCCTGTCTGTACTGCACTGTGCTGATCTCTCTCTGTCCCTGTTTGTACTGCACTGTCCTGATCTCTCTCTGTCTGTGCTGCACTGTCCTGCTCTCTCTCTCTGTACTGCACTGTCCTGATCTCTCTCTGTCCCTCTCTGTGCTGCACTGTCCTGATCTCTCTCTGTCCCTGCCTGTGCTGCACTGTGCTGATCTCTCTCTATCCCTCTCTGTGTTGCACTGTCCTGATCTCTCTCTGTCCCTGCCTGTGCTGCACTGTGCTGCTCTCTCTCTGTCCCTGTCTGTGCTGCACTGTCCTGATCTCTCTCTGTCCCTGCCTGTGCTGCACTGTGCTGATCTCTCTATATCCCTCTCTGTGTTGCACTGTCCTGATCTCTCTCTGTCCCTGCCTGTGCTGCACTGTCCTGATCTCTCTCTGTCCCTCTCTGTGCTGCACTGTCCTGATCTCTCTCTGTCCCTGCCTGTGCTGCACTGTGCTGATCTCTCTCTATCCCTCTCTGTGTTGCACTGTCCTGATCTCTCTCTGTCCCTGCCTGTGCTGCACTGTGCTGCTCTCTCTCTGTCCCTGTCTGTGCTGCACTGTCCTGATCTCTCTCTGTCCCTGTCTGTACTGCACTTTCCTGATCTCTCTCTGTCCCTGTCTGTGCTGCACTGTTCTGATCTCTCTCTGTCCCTGCCTGTGCTGCACTGTCCTGCTCTCTCTCTGTCCCTGCCTGTGCTGAACTGTCCTGTTCTCTCTCAGTCCCTGCCTTGCTGCACTGTCCTGATCTTTCTCTGTCCCTGTCTGTACTGCACTGTGCTGATCTCTCTCTGTCCCTGTTTGTACTGCACTGTCCTGATCTCTCTCTGTCTGTGCTGCACTGTCCTGCTCTCTCTCTGTACTGCACTGTCCTGATCTCTCTCTGTCCCTCTCTGTGCTGCACTGTCCTGATCTCTCTCTGTCCCTGCCTGTGCTGCACTGTGCTGATCTCTCTCTATCCCTCTCTGTGTTGCACTGTCCTGATCTCTCTCTGTCCCTGCCTGTGCTGCACTGTCCTGATCTCTCTCTGTCCCTCTCTGTGCTGCACTGTCCTGATCTCTCTCTGTCCCTGCCTGTGCTGCACTGTGCTGATCTCTCTCTATCCCTCTCTGTGTTGCACTGTCCTGATCTCTCTCTGTCCCTGCCTGTGCTGCACTGTGCTGCTCTCTCTCTGTCCCTGTCTGTGCTGCACTGTCCTGATCTCTCTCTGTCCCTGTCTGTACTGCACTTTCCTGATCTCTCTCTGTCCCTGTCTGTGCTGCACTGTTCTGATCTCTCTCTGTCCCTGCCTGTGCTGCACTGTCCTGCTCTCTCTCTGTCCCTGTCTGTGCTGCACTGTCCTGATCTCTCTCTGTCCCTGTCTGTACTGCACTTTCCTGATCTCTCTCTGTCCCTGTCTGTGCTGCACTGTTCTGATCTCTCTCTGTCCCTGCCTGTGCTGCACTGTCCTGCTCTCTCTCTGTCCCTGCCTGTGCTGAACTGTCCTGTTCTCTCTCAGTCCCTGCCTTGCTGCACTGTCCTGATCTTTCTCTGTCCCTGTCTGTACTGCACTGTGCTGATCTCTCTCTGTCCCTGTTTGTACTGCACTGTCCTGATCTCTCTCTGTCTGTGCTGCACTGTCCTGCTCTCTCTCTCTGTACTGCACTGTCCTGATCTCTCTCTGTCCCTCTCTGTGCTGCACTGTCCTGATCTCTCTCTGTCCCTGCCTGTGCTGCACTGTGCTGATCTCTCTCTATCCCTCTCTGTGTTGCACTGTCCTGATCTCTCTCTGTCCCTGCCTGTGCTGCACTGTGCTGCTCTCTCTCTGTCCCTGTCTGTGCTGCACTGTCCTGATCTCTCTCTGTCCCTGTCTGTACTGCACTGTGCTGATCTCTCTCTGTCACTGTCTGTGCTGCACTGTCCTGCTCTCTCTCTGTACTGCACTGTCCTGATCTCTCTCTGTCCCTGCCTGTGCTGCACTGTCCTGCTCTCTCTCTGTCCCTGTCTGTGCTGCACTGTCCTGATCTCTCTCTGTCCCTGCCTGTGCTGCACTGTCCTGCTCTCTGTCTGTCCCTGCCTGTGCTGCACTGTCCTGATCTCTCTCAGTCCCTGTCTGTGCTGCACTGTCCTGATCTCTCTCTGTCCCTGCCTGTACTGCACTGTCCTTATCTCTCTCTGTCCTTGTCTGTGCTGCAGTGTCCAGATCTGTTCCTGTCTGTAGTGCACTTTGCTGATCTGTCCCTGTCTGTACTGCACTCTCCTGATCTATCCCTGCCCTTGTCTGCACTGCACTGTAGTCAGCTCTCTGATCTGGACCTCCTGCGCCGAGCAGCACAATTCTTATAGACATACACCAGACCTGTGATTACACCACCAATACCAAGAACAGAAACTAGACCTCTAACAATCTAGTGTCGTTGTTTCAGATCATCTGGTTGTGTGTGACCCGCTGGAACAGGTGCTGTTGTGGGTTCAGCTGGAACCGGGACAAGCTCAATCTGACCCGACCCAAACCGGTTAGCAGTGAAAACTTCACACTGGTAAATTCCTGTGTTGTTCTCCATGACGTCCTTCAGCAGCAGTGACGCGTGGCAGCTCTGAATCGAACAGGCTGGTCCTGTTCACATACCGAGTATTCTGACCGGAAAGCCAGTCGCTGTTGCCGTAGTAACCGTGAACATCATCGTTTGTTTCCATTTTTCTCCAGCACATATTGACCTCTCACCCCAGCCTCCTCCAGCTGTGACGCTGAAAGTGTAGTTCAGGATGCAGTACCGCCTAACAGTTCAGTTCACAGAGCGTGGGACCGTCACAAACTCGCCAGCACCGAGGTAGCATTGAGGTAACAGGGCAGCACTGTGTATTCCATCCTTTAAAGAGAGAGAGAGAGAGAGAGAGATCTCAATAGGTAGTGTGACTCGATATGGATATGCAAAAACATTTATGTCCAAAGTTATTGCATTTTAATATTTAGGGCTGTGAATAATTTTGAACCTTCAGCTTTTGAAATAACATGTAAATATGTTAGACAAATATATTTTTTTGAAGTCCAATACTGAATGTTTGAAAATATTAATGTTTTCATTTATGCAACAAATACTGAATGTACACTTGCATTTATTTTGCTAAAACCCATTCTAGTCTATGAAAGATGTGAATAATATAGGAGGCGGCTGTATATTGCTAAAGACACTTTGATATTCTATTTATTATTATTTTCATTATTTTATTTCTTAGCAGACACCATCCTTATCTGGTACAACTTACAATTATCACATTTTTTGTTTGTTTTTTTACATACCATTACCCATTTATACTGCTGGTTTGTTTTTTACTGGAGCAATCTAGGAGGTAATGTATCTGCCTGCTTGCTCAAGGGTACAACAGCAGTGTGTGTCTCACCTACCTGGGATTGAACCCACAAGACCCTCCGGTCAACAGTCCAGAGCACTGGCCACCACTCTACACTGCTGGAGTAAATATGAGCAAGATTTAAAACATACGCAAATTCAAGCAGTTTAAAGGAACGTTCTCATTATACAACTACATGGTTGTAAATACCAACTTAAAGTACATACTAATTCAAAGAAAACGCTACCTGGATTTCATATTATTATTACATTTATCATTCCACTGCTATGCAGAAACTGTGTGTTTGATACTAAGTTCCTCTTTTTTTTCTCTAGCTGACACAACTCGTGATGTTGCGTCCATGATAGTGTTTCTACAAACTGACATGCTTGCAGTCCATGAAGCAAGATACAGATACTTCCTCATTAAAGAGGAACTCAAGTTGTTTTTTTTCTTGTATATGTGTTACATGTTTCCACATGTTGCTATATGTTCCATATTATTATTATTATTATTATTATTATTATTATTATTATTATTATTATTATTATTATTTGTTTCTTAGCAAGATGCCCTTATCCAGGGAGACTTACAATTGTTACAATTCACATTATTATTTTTTTTCTACATACAATTACCCATTTATACAGCTGGGTTTTAACTGGAGCATATTGTTCCATATGACCACTTTTTCTACACTATTAAATTGCATTCTCCAAAGTGCTCCGTTTACAAGATGGCTTCACGTGATGTACCCTTCCGAAGAACTTCAGAACTACATTTCCCATCATAGACACATGAACAGGAGGAGGATGGGAAATGTAGTTCTGAAGTTCTTGTGAAGGGTACATTTTTCAAGCTGTCTTGGAAACCAAGCACTGTAGTAGACTGCAATTTAATAGTGTAGAAAAAGTGGTCAGGGTGTCAAAATAAATAATAAAATAATACCCACCTTATTTAAACAGTTGTTATGGGAACATGTAACACACACAAAAAACCCACTTGAGTTCCCCTTTAAGTTAGGTTGGTTTCACACGTCCCAAACCATACCCTTGCTCACTTGTTACCTGCCCTTGAGGGGCAGAAGTACTGTGGTTGCCATCTTAAGGGAGTCCCAATTCCTTAGGGAACAAGTGAAGGGTTAGGGTTTCTGCGGAAGTGTTTTTGAGCAGAAGTCCCAGAACTCTTTGCAAATATGACGCGGCTGCCCATGAATGTAATGTAAGTGTAGTGAGCTTGTATTGTAATTATAGATATTTTAAGTTCTTTAACAAGCAAATTATTTGTGAAATGTATGTTGTATTGAGTTGCTTAGCAAATACGTTGACTTCTTGAATCTATTTTTTAATCTATGATCACAATTAAAATATATGATTAGAAAGTACAGTGAATTATTTTCAGTTCATATCGATTGCTGGAATTAATGGTCAATTCATTAATTAATGGACTAGAAAGGTAGCTACAAAAGATGATTGACTGTGATTGTGTATTTATTTATTTTCAATTTCTTAAGACATTTGAAACTTTTTTTGATGATGCTGAAGTGCGTCCCATTTGACGCTTTTAGCTCCACCCTACACCCGAGTGCATGCTCAGTGACGCCAGTAAAACGCCACAAGAAGCGTACACTTGTCAAAGGGCACAAGGGAATGGTTTAGGACGCAGCCTTAGAGTTTTAGCCAGGGATCAGTGTCCGTGGTAATTTATTCAAAAAAAGTACAACTTCCAAGCTCTGTTGAAAGAGACATGATTTATCTATGTACATATTGCAAGCTCTGTTGAAAAGAGACATGATTTATCTATGTACATATTACAAGCTCTGTTGAAAGAGACATGATTTATCTATGTACATATTACAAGCTCTGTTGAAAAAGAGTGTATTGCTCTGTATTGTATTGAATGGTACAGTACCCGGTGTATTGCTCTGTATTGTATTGAATGGTACAGTACCCGGTGTATTGCTCTGTATTGAATGGTACAGTACCCGGTGTATTGCTCTGTATTGTATTGAATGGTACAGTACCCGGTGTATTGCTCTGTATTGTATTGAATGGTACAGTACCCGGTGACATGATTTATCTATGTACATATTACAAGCTCTGTTGAAAGAGACATGATTTATCTATGTACATATTGCAAGTGCGATGCAAACAGACCAGATTTGGCCTCTGCTTCTCCACGTAAACTGACAGACAATATTCTACCGTAACTATGCAGAATCTTCATGACACTGAACCGCCTACTGAAGCCTTGTTATCCAATCAGACAAAGCGTTAATTACGTTCATGTTTTGCCAAAAACACCATGTCATGCTCTTTACTACACAGAGAAAATGTTTTACAAAACATGCAATTTCTGTACAACTTCTCCTCTAAATAGTTGAAACTACTGAAGCCAAATACATGAGAAGGACAAACAGTCTACAACACAACTAGTGCCACCCGTTACTAATCTGGCAATGCCAGGGCACAGGGCTAACCCCCTAAGCAGCTATCTCTTCATGTCAGGCATGGGCTGGTAGGTCACTGATACAGTAACACTCTTAAGTGTCAAAGTAAGTTCTGGACTTACAATTTTATCTTTGAAAGCTTAATGTAATGTGCTAAAGAATCTATGTTTAGAAAGAACAACCCACCTTTTCTACTACTTGGGTAAGAATATGATGGGTTCAGTTATGGAATGTGGATAGTTGAAATCAGGAATATGTCTAAAATGGCAGAATCGCATTTGGTGTCCATCTACAAAGATAACCTATAACTTGCAACAAAAAAAAATCTGGAGTGGCTCCATATCCTAAATTGTTCAGGGGGTCCTGTAGAAGAACTGTGCCAAGCTTCATGCTTGTACCAAAAAGTGCACAACTCTACCAAACAATGTCACATATCCACTGACATACAAAACAAACTTAAAGTGTAAAAACTTGTCAGAATGTTAACAATGAAGGATACAATTACAAGGATGTTACTTAAACAGCTGGAGCAACATGTGAGGACTGAGACAGGGTTCGAGCGGCCAGGCGGTGAGCTGTCAGCCTGAGAGAGAGAGAGGAGAGCACAGCACTGTGAGCATCATCAGAGCAACACAGACACTATTGTATTGAATGGTAGTGTACCCGGTGTATTGTATTGAATGGTACAGTACCTGGTGTATTGTATTGAATGGTACAGTACCCGGTGTATTGCTCTGTATTGTATTGAATGGTACAGTACCCGGTGTATTGTATTGAATGGTACAGTACACGGTGTATTGTATTGAATGGTACAGTACCCGGTGTATTGCTCTGTATTGAATGGTACAGTACCCGGTGTATTGTTCTGTATTGTATTGAATGGTACAGTACCCGGTGTATTGCTCTGTATTGAATGGTACAGTACCCGGTGTATTGCTCTGTATTGTATTGAATGGTACAGTACCCGGTGTATTGCTCTGTATTGAATGGTACAGTACCCGGTGTATTGTTCTGTATTGTATTGAATGGTACAGTAACCGGTGTATTGCTCTGTATTGTATTGAATGGTACAGTACCCGGTGTATTGCTCTGTATTGTATTGAATGGTACAGTACCCGGTGTATTGTTCTGTATTGTATTGAATGGTACAGTACCCGGTGTATTGCTCTGTATTGTATTGAATTGTACAGTACCCGGTGTATTGCTCTGTATTGAATGGTACAGTACTCGGTGTATTGCTCTGTATTGTATTGAATGGTACAGTACCCGGTGTATTGCTCTGTATTGAATGGTACAGTACCCGGTGTATTGCTCTGTATTGTATTGAATGGTACAGTACCCGGTGTATTGCTCTGTATTGTATTGAATGGTACAGTACCCGGTGTATTGCTCTGTATTGTATTGAATGGTACAGTACCCGGTGTATTGCTCTGTATTGTATTGAATGGTACAGTACCCGGTGTATTGCTCTGTATTGAATGGTACAGTACCCGGTGTATTGCTCTGTATTGAATGGTACAGTACCCGGTGTATTGTATTGAATGGTACAGTACCCGGTGTATTGCTCTGTATTGTATTGAATGGTACAGTACCCGGTGTATTGCTCTGTATTGAATGGTACAGTACCCGGTGTATTGTATTGAATGGTACAGTACCCGGTGTATTGCTCTGTATTGTATTGAATGGTACAGTACCCGGTGTATTGCTCTGTAGTGAATGGTACAGTACCCGGTGTATTGCTCTGTATTGAATGGTACAGTACCCGGTGTATTGCTCTGTATTGAATGGTACAGTACCCGGTGTATTGTTCTGTATTGTATTGAATGGTACAGTACCCGGTGTATTGCTCTGTATTGAATGGTACAGTACCCGGTGTATTGCTCTGTATTGAATGGTACAGTACCCGGTGTATTGTTCTGTATTGTATTGAATGGTACAGTACACGGTGTATTGTTCTGTATTGTATTGAATGGTACAGTACCCGGTGTATTGCTCTGTATTGTATTGAATGGTACAGTACCCGGTGTATTGCTCTGTATTGTATTGAATGGTACAGTACCCGGTGTATTGTTCTGTATTGAATGGTACAGTACCCGGTGTATTGCTCTGTATTGTATTGAATGGTACAGTACCCGGTGTATTGCTCTGTATTGAATGGTACAGTACCCGGTGTATTGCTCTGTATTGTATTGAATGGTACAGTACCCGGTGTATTGTATTGAATGGTACAGTACCCGGTGTATTGTTCTGTATTGTATTGAATGGTACAGTACCCGGTGTATTGCTCTGTATTGAATGGTACAGTACCCGGTGTATTGCTCTGTATTGTATTGAATGGTACAGTACCCGGTGTATTGCTCTGTATTGAATGGTACAGTATCCGGTGTATTGCTCTGTATTGAATGGTACAGTACCTGGTGTATTGCTCTGTATTGTATTGAATGGTACAGTACCCGGTGTATTGCTCTGTATTGTATTGAATGGTACAGTACCAGGTGTATTGCTCTGTATTGTATTGAATGGTACAGTACCTGGTGTATTGCTCTGTATTGAATGGTACAGTACCCGGTGTATTGCTCTGTATTGTATTGAATGGTACAGTACCCGGTGTATTGCTCTGTATTGAATGGTACAGTACCCGGTGTATTGCTCTGTATTGAATGGTACAGTACCAGGTGTATTGCTCTGTATTGTATTGAATGGTACAGTACCCGGTGTATTGCTCTGTATTGTATTGAATGGTACAGTACCCGGTGTATTGCTCTGTATTGTATTGAATGGTACAGTACCCGGTGTATTGCTCTGTATTGAATGGTACAGTACCCGGTGTATTGCTCTGTATTGAATGGTACAGTACCCGGTGTATTGCTCTGTATTGTATTGAATGGTACAGTACCCGGTGTATGGCTCTGCATTGTATTGAATGGTACAGTACCCGGTGTATTGCTCTGTATTGAATGGTACAGTACCCGGTGTATTGCTCTGTATTGTATTGAATGGTACAGTACCCGGTGTATTGCTCTGTATTGAATGGTACAGTACCCGGTGTATTGCTCTGTATTGTATTGAATGGTACAGTACCCGGTGTATTGCTCTGTATTGTATTGAATGGTACAGTACCCGGTGTATTGCTCTGTATTGTATTGAATGGTACAGTACCCGGTGTATTGCTCTGTATTGTATTGAATGGTACAGTACCCGGTGTATTGCTCTGTATTGAATGGTACAGTACCCGGTGTATTGCTCTGTATTGAATGGTACAGTACCCGGTGTATTGTATTGAATGGTACAGTACCCGGTGTATTGCTCTGTATTGTATTGAATGGTACAGTACCCGGTGTATTGCTCTGTATTGAATGGTACAGTACCCGGTGTATTGTATTGAATGGTACAGTACCCGGTGTATTGCTCTGTATTGTATTGAATGGTACAGTACCCGGTGTATTGCTCTGTAGTGAATGGTACAGTACCCGGTGTATTGCTCTGTATTGAATGGTACAGTACCCGGTGTATTGCTCTGTATTGAATGGTACAGTACCCGGTGTATTGTTCTGTATTGTATTGAATGGTACAGTACCCGGTGTATTGCTCTGTATTGAATGGTACAGTACCCGGTGTATTGCTCTGTATTGAATGGTACAGTACCCGGTGTATTGTTCTGTATTGTATTGAATGGTACAGTACACGGTGTATTGTTCTGTATTGTATTGAATGGTACAGTACCCGGTGTATTGCTCTGTATTGTATTGAATGGTACAGTACCCGGTGTATTGCTCTGTATTGTATTGAATGGTACAGTACCCGGTGTATTGTTCTGTATTGAATGGTACAGTACCCGGTGTATTGCTCTGTATTGTATTGAATGGTACAGTACCCGGTGTATTGCTCTGTATTGAATGGTACAGTACCCGGTGTATTGCTCTGTATTGTATTGAATGGTACAGTACCCGGTGTATTGTATTGAATGGTACAGTACCCGGTGTATTGTTCTGTATTGTATTGAATGGTACAGTACCCGGTGTATTGCTCTGTATTGAATGGTACAGTACCCGGTGTATTGCTCTGTATTGTATTGAATGGTACAGTACCCGGTGTATTGCTCTGTATTGAATGGTACAGTATCCGGTGTATTGCTCTGTATTGAATGGTACAGTACCTGGTGTATTGCTCTGTATTGTATTGAATGGTACAGTACCCGGTGTATTGCTCTGTATTGTATTGAATGGTACAGTACCAGGTGTATTGCTCTGTATTGTATTGAATGGTACAGTACCTGGTGTATTGCTCTGTATTGAATGGTACAGTACCCGGTGTATTGCTCTGTATTGTATTGAATGGTACAGTACCCGGTGTATTGCTCTGTATTGAATGGTACAGTACCCGGTGTATTGCTCTGTATTGAATGGTACAGTACCAGGTGTATTGCTCTGTATTGTATTGAATGGTACAGTACCCGGTGTATTGCTCTGTATTGTATTGAATGGTACAGTACCCGGTGTATTGCTCTGTATTGTATTGAATGGTACAGTACCCGGTGTATTGCTCTGTATTGAATGGTACAGTACCCGGTGTATTGCTCTGTATTGAATGGTACAGTACCCGGTGTATTGCTCTGTATTGTATTGAATGGTACAGTACCCGGTGTATTGCTCTGCATTGTATTGAATGGTACAGTACCCGGTGTATTGCTCTGTATTGAATGGTACAGTACCCGGTGTATTGCTCTGTATTGTATTGAATGGTACAGTACCCGGTGTATTGTTCTGTATTGTATTGAATGGTACAGTACCCGGTGTATTGCTCTGTATTGAATGGTACAGTACCCGGTGTATTGCTCTGCATTGTATTGAATGGTACAGTACCCGGTGTATTGCTCTGTATTGTATTGAATGGTACAGTACCCGGTGTATTGCTCTGTATTGAATGGTACAGTACCCGGTGTATTGTATTGAATGGTACAGTACCCGGTGTATTGCTCTGTATTGAATGGTACAGTACCCGGTGTATTGCTCTGTATTGTATTGAATGGTACAGTACCTGGTATTGCTCTGTATTGTATTGAATGGTACAGTACCCGGTGTATTGCTCTGTATTGTATTGAATGGTACAGTACCCGGTGTATTGCTCTGTATTGAATGGTACAGTACCCGGTGTATTGCTCTGTATTGAATGGTACAGTACCTGGTGTATTGCTCTGTATTGAATGGTACAGTACCCTGTGTATTGTTCTGTATTGTATTGAATGGTACATTACACGGTGTATTGTTCTGTATTGTATTGAATGGTACAGTACCCGATGTATTGCTCTGTATTGTATTGAATGGTACAGTACCCGGTGTATTGCTCTGTATTGAATGGTACAGTACCAGGTGTATTGCTCTGTACTGAATGGTACAGTACCCGGTGTATTGCTCTGTATTGTATTGAATGGTACAGTACCCGGTGTATTGCTCTGTATTGTACTGAATGGTACAGTACCCGGTGTATTGCTCTGTATTGTATTGAATGGTACAGTACCCGGTGTATTGCTCTGTATTGAATGGTACAGTACCCGGTGTATTGCTCTGTATTGTATTGAATGGTACAGTACCCGGTGTATTGCTCTGTATTGAATGGTACAGTACCCGGTGTATTGCTCTGTATTGAATGGTACAGTACCCGGTGTATTGTTCTGTATTGTATTGAATGGTACAGTACCCAGTGTATTGCTCTGTATTTAATGGTACAGTACCCGGTGTATTGCTCTGTATTGTATTGAATGGTACAGTACCCGGTGTATTGCTCTGTATTGAATGGTACAGTACCCGGTGTATTGCTCTGTATTGAATGGTACAGTACCCGGTGTATTGCTCTGTATTGTATTGAATGGTACAGTACCCGGTGTATTGCTCTGTATTGTACTGAATGGTACAGTACCCGGTGTATTGCTCTGTATTGTATTGAATGGTACAGTACCCGGTGTATTGTTCTGTATTGTATTGAATGGTACAGTACCCGGTGTATTGCTCTGTATTGTATTGAATGGTACAGTACCCGGTGTATTGCTCTGTATTGAATGGTATAGTACCCGGTGTATTGCTCTGTATTGTATTGAATGGTACAGTACCCGGTGTATTGCTCTGTATTGTATTGAATGGTACAGTACCCGGTGTATTGCTCTGTATTGAATGGTACAGTACCCGGTGTATTGTTCTGTATTGTATTGAATGGTACAGTACCCGTTGTATTGCTCTGTATTTAATGGTACAGAACCCGGTGTATTGCTCTGTATTGTATTGAATGGTACAGTACCCGGTGTATTGCTCTGTATTGTATTGAATGGTACAGTACCCGGTGTATTGCTCTGTATTGTATTGAATGGTACAGTACCCGGTGTATTGCTCTGTATTGAATGGTACAGTACCCGGTGTATTGCTCTGTAATGAATGGTACAGTACCCGGTGTATTGCTCTGTATTGAATTGAATGGTACAGTACCCGGTGTATTGTTCTGTATTGTATTGAATGGTACAGTACCCGGTGTATTGCTCTGTATTGTACTGAATGGTACAGTACCCGGTGTATTGATCTGTATTGAATGGTACAGTACCCGGTGTATTGTTCTGTATTGTATTGAATGGTACAGTACCCGTTGTATTGCTCTGTATTGAATGGTACAGTACCCGGTGTATTGCTCTGTATTGAATGGTACAGTACCCGGTGTATTGCTCTGTATTGTATTGAATGGTACAGTACCCGGTGTATTGTTCTGTATTGTATTGAATGGTACAGTACCCTGTGTATTGCTCTGTATTGAATGGTACAGTACCCGGTGTATTGCTCTGTATTGTATTGAATGGTACAGTACCCGGTGTATTGCTCTTTATTGTATTGAATGGTACAGTACCCGGTGTATTGTTCTGTATTGTATTGAATGGTACAGTACCCAGTGTATTGCTCTGTATTGAATGGTACAGTACCCGGTGTATTGTATTGAATGGTACAGTACCTGGTGTATTGCTCTGTATTGTATTGAATGGTACAGTACCCGGTGACATGATTTATCTATGTACATATTACAAGCTCTGTTGAAAGAGACATGATTTATCTATGTACATATTGCAAGTGCGATGCAAACAGACCAGATTTGGCCTCTGCTTCTCCACGTAAACTGACAGACAATATTCTACCGTAACTATGCAGAATCTTCATGACACTGAACCGCCTACTGAAGCCTTGTTATCCAATCAGACAAAGCGTTAATTACGTTCATGTTTTGCCAAAAACACCATGTCATGCTCTTTACTACACAGAGAAAATGTTTTACAAAACATGCAATTTCTGTACAACTTCTCCTCTAAATAGTTGAAACTACTGAAGCCAAATACATGAGAAGGACAAACAGTCTACAACACAACTAGTGCCACCCGTTACTAATCTGGCAATGCCAGGGCACAGGGCTAACCCCCTAAGCAGCTATCTCTTCATGTCAGGCATGGGCTGGTAGGTCACTGATACAGTAACACTCTTAAGTGTCAAAGTAAGTTCTGGACTTACAATTTTATCTTTGAAAGCTTAATGTAATGTGCTAAAGAATCTATGTTTAGAAAGAACAACCCACCTTTTCTACTACTTGGGTAAGAATATGATGGGTTCAGTTATGGAATGTGGATAGTTGAAATCAGGAATATGTCTAAAATGGCAGAATCGCATTTGGTGTCCATCTACAAAGATAACCTATAACTTGCAACAAAAAAAAATCTGGAGTGGCTCCATATCCTAAATTGTTCAGGGGGTCCTGTAGAAGAACTGTGCCAAGCTTCATGCTTGTACCAAAAAGTGCACAACTCTACCAAACAATGTCACATATCCACTGACATACAAAACAAACTTAAAGTGTAAAAACTTGTCAGAATGTTAACAATGAAGGATACAATTACAAGGATGTTACTTAAACAGCTGGAGCAACATGTGAGGACTGAGACAGGGTTCGAGCGGCCAGGCGGTGAGCTGTCAGCCTGAGAGAGAGAGAGGAGAGCACAGCACTGTGAGCATCATCAGAGCAACACAGACACTATTGTATTGAATGGTAGTGTACCCGGTGTATTGTATTGAATGGTACAGTACCTGGTGTATTGTATTGAATGGTACAGTACCCGGTGTATTGCTCTGTATTGTATTGAATGGTACAGTACCCGGTGTATTGTATTGAATGGTACAGTACACGGTGTATTGTATTGAATGGTACAGTACCCGGTGTATTGCTCTGTATTGAATGGTACAGTACCCGGTGTATTGTTCTGTATTGTATTGAATGGTACAGTACCCGGTGTATTGCTCTGTATTGTATTGAATGGTACAGTACCTGGTGTATTGTTCTGTATTGTATTGAATGGTACAGTACCCGGTGTATTGCTCTGTATTGTATTGAATGGTACAGTACCCGGTGTATTGCTCTGTATTGAATGGTACAGTACCCGGTGTATTGTTCTGTATTGTATTGAATGGTACAGTACCCGGTGTATTGCTCTGTATTGTATTGAATGGTACAGTACCCGGTGTATTGTTCTGTATTGTATTGAATGGTACAGTACCCGGTGTATTGCTCTGTATTGTATTGAATTGTACAGTACCCGGTGTATTGCTCTGTATTGAATGGTACAGTACTCGGTGTATTGCTCTGTATTGTATTGAATGGTACAGTACCCGGTGTATTGCTCTGTATTGAATGGTACAGTACCCGGTGTATTGCTCTGTATTGTATTGAATGGTACAGTACCCGGTGTATTGCTCTGTATTGTATTGAATGGTACAGTACCCGGTGTATTGCTCTGTATTGTATTGAATGGTACAGTACCCGGTGTATTGCTCTGTATTGTATTGAATGGTACAGTACCCGGTGTATTGCTCTGTATTGAATGGTACAGTACCCGGTGTATTGCTCTGTATTGAATGGTACAGTACCCGGTGTATTGTATTGAATGGTACAGTACCCGGTGTATTGCTCTGTATTGTATTGAATGGTACAGTACCCGGTGTATTGCTCTGTATTGAATGGTACAGTACCCGGTGTATTGTATTGAATGGTACAGTACCCGGTGTATTGCTCTGTATTGTATTGAATGGTACAGTACCCGGTGTATTGCTCTGTATTGTATTGAATGGTACAGTACCCGGTGTATTGCTCTGTATTGAATGGTACAGTACCCGGTGTATTGCTCTGTATTGAATGGTACAGTACCCGGTGTATTGTATTGAATGGTACAGTACCCGGTGTATTGCTCTGTATTGTATTGAATGGTACAGTACCCGGTGTATTGCTCTGTATTGAATGGTACAGTACCCGGTGTATTGCTCTGTATTGTATTGAATGGTACAGTACCCGGTGTATTGCTCTGTATTGTATTGAATGGTACAGTACCCGGTGTATTGCTCTGTATTGTATTGAATGGTACAGTACCCGGTGTATTGCTCTGTATTGTATTGAATGGTACAGTACCCGGTGTATTGCTCTGTATTGAATGGTACAGTACCCGGTGTATTGCTCTGTATTGAATGGTACAGTACCCGGTGTATTGTATTGAATGGTACAGTACCCGGTGTATTGCTCTGTATTGTATTGAATGGTACAGTACCCGGTGTATTGTATTGAATGGTACAGTACCCGGTGTATTGCTCTGTATTGTATTGAATGGTACAGTACCCGGTGTATTGCTCTGTTGTGAATGGTACAGTACCCGGTGTATTGCTCTGTATTGAATGGTACAGTACCCGGTGTATTGCTCTGTATTGAATGGTACAGTACCCGGTGTATTGTTCTGTATTGTATTGAATGGTACAGTACCCGGTGTATTGCTCTGTATTGAATGGTACAGTACCCGGTGTATTGTTCTGTATTGTATTGAATGGTACAGTACACGGTGTATTGTTCTGTATTGTATTGAATGGTACAGTACCCGGTGTATTGCTCTGTATTGTATTGAATGGTACAGTACCCGGTGTATTGTATTGAATGGTACAGTACACGGTGTATTGTATTGAATGGTACAGTACCCGGTGTATTGCTCTGTATTGAATGGTACAGTACCCGGTGTATTGTTCTGTATTGTATTGAATGGTACAGTACCCGGTGTATTGCTCTGTATTGTATTGAATGGTACAGTACCCGGTGTATTGTATTGAATGGTACAGTACCCGGTGTATTGTTCTGTATTGTATTGAATGGTACAGTACCCGGTGTATTGCTCTGTATTGAATGGTACAGTACCCGGTGTATTGCTCTGTATTGTATTGAATGGTACAGTACCCGGTGTATTGCTCTGTATTGAATGGTACAGTACCCGGTGTATTGCTCTGTATTGAATGGTACAGTACCCGGTGTATTGTATTGAATGGTACAGTACCCGGTGTATTGCTCTGTATTGTATTGAATGGTACAGTACCCGGTGTATTGCTCTGTATTGAATGGTACAGTACCCGGTGTATTGTATTGAATGGTACAGTACCCGGTGTATTGCTCTGTATTGTATTGAATGGTACAGTACCCGGTGTATTGCTCTGTAGTGAATGGTACAGTACCCGGTGTATTGCTCTGTATTGAATGGTACAGTACCCGGTGTATTGCTCTGTATTGAATGGTACAGTACCCGGTGTATTGCTCTGTATTGTATTGAATGGTACAGTACCCGGTGTATTGCTCTGTATTGAATGGTACAGTACCCGGTGTATTGCTCTGTATTGAATGGTACAGTACCCGGTGTATTGTTCTGTATTGTATTGAATGGTACAGTACCCAGTGTATTGCTCTGTATTTAATGGTACAGTACCCGGTGTATTGCTCTGTATTGTATTGAATGGTACAGTACCCGGTGTATTGCTCTGTATTGAATGGTACAGTACCCGGTGAATTGCTCTGTATTGAATGGTACAGTACCCGGTGTATTGCTCTGTATTGTATTGAATGGTACAGTACCCGGTGTATTGCTCTGTATTGTATTGAATGGTACAGTACCCGGTGTATTGCTCTGTATTGAATGGTATAGTACCCGGTGTATTGCTCTGTATTGTATTGAATGGTACAGTACCCGGTGTATTGCTCTGTATTGTATTGAATGGTACAGTACCCGGTGTATTGCTCTGTATTGAATGGTACAGTACCCGGTGTATTGTTCTGTATTGTATTGAATGGTACAGTACCCGTTGTATTGCTCTGTATTTAATGGTACAGAACCCGGTGTATTGCTCTGTATTGTATTGAATGGTACAGTACCCTTTGTATTGCTCTGTATTGTATTGAATGGTACAGTACCCGGTGTATTGCTCTGTATTGTATTGAATGGTACAGTACCCGGTGTATTGCTCTGTATTGAATGGTACAGTACCCGGTGTATTGCTCTGTAATGAATGGTACAGTACCCGGTGTATTGCTCTGTATTGAATTGAATGGTACAGTACCCGGTGTATTGTTCTGTATTGTATTGAATGGTACAGTACCCGGTGTATTGCTCTGTATTGTACTGAATGGTACAGTACCCGGTGTATTGATCTGTATTGAATGGTACAGTACCCGGTGTATTGTTCTGTATTGTATTGAATGGTACAGTACCCGGTATATTTCTCTGTATTGTATTGAATGGTACAGTACCCGGTGTATTGCTCTGTATTGAATGGTACAGTACCCGGTGTATTGTTCTGTATTGTATTGAATGGTACAGTACGCGGTGTATTGCTCTGTATTGTATTGAATGGTACAGTACCCGGTATATTTCTCTGTATTGTATTGAATGGTACAGTACCCGGTGTATTGCTCTGTATTGAATGGTACAGTACCCGGTGTATTGCTCTGTATTGAATGGTACAGTTCCCGGTGTATTGTTCTGTATTGTATTGAAT
>NW_026708156.1:0-129029 GCF_902713425.1 Acipenser ruthenus | reverse complement strand
GAGCGATCGGTATGAACACGGCGCTCACAGGAGCAGCTGGGTGCGGTGCAGTGACACACTCGCTGTATCAGCGATCGGTATGAACACGGAGCTCACAGGAGCAGCTGGGTGTGTGGTGCAGCGACACACTCGCTGTATCAGCGATTTGTATGAACACGGAGCTCACAGGAGCAGCTGGGTGCAATGCAGCGACACACCGGCTGTATCAGCGATTGGTATGAACACGGAGCTCACAAGAGAAGCTGGGTGTGGGGCAGCTACACACTCACTGTATCAGCGATCGGTATGAACACGGAGCTCACAGGAGCAGCTGGGTGCGATTGCAGCGATACACTCGCTGTATCAGCGATCGGTATGAACACGGCGCTCACAGGAGCAGCTGGGTGCGGGTGCAGCGACACACTCGCTGTATCAGCGATCGGTATGAATACGGAGCTCACAGGTGCAGCTGGGTGCGGTGCAGCGACACACTCGCTGTATCAGCAATCGGTATGAACACGGAGCTCACAGGAGCAGCTGGGTGCGGTTGCAGCGACACACTCGCTGAATCAGCAATCGGTATGAACACGGAGCTCACAGGAGCAGCTGGGTGCGGTGCAGCGACACACTCGCTGTATCAGCGATCGGTATGAACACGGGAGCTCACAGGAGCAGCTGGGTGCGGTGCAGCGACACACTCGCTGTATCAGCGGTCGGTATGAACACGGAGCAGCTGGGTGCGGTGCAGCGACACCCTCGCTGTATCAGCGATCGGTATGAACACGGAGCTCACAGGAGCAGCTGGGTGCGGTGCAGCGACACACTCGCTGTATCAGCGATCGGTATGAACACAGAACAGCTGGGTGTGGTGCAGAGACACACTCGCTGTTTCAGCGATCGGTATGAACACGGAGCTCACAGGAGCAGCTGGTGCGATGCAGCGACACACTCGCTGTTTCAGAGGTCGTTATGAACACGGAGCTCACAGGAGCCGCTGGGTGCGGGGGGCAGCGATAGACTCGCTGTATCAGCGGTCGGTATGAACACGGAGCTCACAGGAGCAGCTGGGTGTGTGGTTGCAGCGACACACTCGCTGTATCAGCGATCGGTATGAACACGGCGCTCACAGGAGCAGCTGGTGCGGTGCAGTGACACACTCGCTGTATCAGCGATCGGTATGAACACGGAGCTCACAGGAGCAGCTGGGTGTGTGGTGCAGCGACACACTCGCTGTATCAGCGATTTGTATGAACACGGAGCTCACAGGAGCAGCTGGGTGTGTGGTGCAGCGACACACTCGCTATATCAGCGATCGGTATGAACACGGCGCTCACAGGAGCAGCTGGGTGCGGGTGCAGTGACACACTCGCTGTATCAGTGATCGGTATGAACACGGAGCTCACAGGAGAAGCTGGGTGCGGGGCAGCTACACATTTGCTGTATCAGCGATCGGTATGAACACGGAGCATACAGGAGCAGCTGGGTGCGGGGTGCAGCAACACACTCACTGTATCAGCGATCGGTATGAACACGGAGCTCACAGGAGCAGCTGGGTGCGGTGCAGTGAGACACTCGCTGTTTCAGAGATCGGTATGAACACGGAGCTCACAGGAGCAGCTGGGTGAGGTGCAGCGACACACTCGCTGTATCAGCGATCGGTATGAACACGGAGCTGACAGGAGCAGCTGGGTACGGTGCAGCGACACACTTACTGTATCAGCGATCGGTATGAACACGGAGCTAACAGGAGCAGCTGGGTGCGGTGCAGTGACACACTCGCTGTTTCAGCTATCAGTATGAACACGGAGCTGGGTGAGATGCAGCGACACACTCGCTGTATCAGCGATCGGTATGAACACGGAGCTCACAGAGCAGCTGGGTGCGGTGCAGCGACACACTCGCTGTATCAGCGATCGGTTATGAACACGGAGCTCACAGGAGCAGCTGGGTGCGGTGCATTGACACACTCGCTGTATCAGCGATCGGTATGAATTACGGAGCTCACAGGAGCAGCTGGGTGCGGTGCAGCGACACACTCGCTGTATCAGCGATTGGTAAGAACACGGAGCAGCTGGGTGCGGTGCAGCGACACACTCGCTGTATCAGCAATCGGTATGAACACGGAGCTCACAGGAGCAGCTGGGTGCGGTGCAGCGACACACACTCACTGTATCAGCAATCGGTATGAACACGGAGCTCACAGGAGCAGCTGGGTGCGGTGCAGCGACACACTCGCTGTATCAGCGATCGGTATGAACACGGAACTCACAGGAGCAGCTGGGTGCGGTTGCAGCGACACACTCGCTGTATCAGCAATCGGTATGAAACACGGAGCTCATAGGAGCAGCTGGGTGCGGTGCAGCGACACACTCACTGTATCAGCGATCGGTATGAACACGGAGCTCACAGGAGCAGCTGGGTGCGGTGCAGCGACACACTCGCTGTATCAGCGATCGGTATGAACACGGAGCTCACAGGAGCAGCTGGGTGCGGTGCAGCGACACACTCGCTGTATCAGCGATCGGTATGAACACGGAGCTCACAGGAGCAGCTGGGTGCGGTGGCAGCGACACACTCGCTGTATCAGCGATCGCTATGAACACGGACCTCACAGGTGCAGCTGGGTGCGGTGCATTGACACACTCGCTGTATCAGCGATCGGTATGAATACGGAGCTCACAGGAGCAGCTGGGTGCGGTGCAGCGAAACACTCGCTGTATCAGCGATTGGTAAGAACACCGGAGCAGCTGGGTGCGGTAAACACCTCGCTGTATCAGCGATTGGTAAGAACACGAGCAGCTGGGTGCGGTGCAGCGACACACTCGCTGCTTCAGCGATCGGTATGAACACGGAGGTCACAGGAGAAAGCTGGGTGCGGTGCAGCTACACACTCGTTGTATCAGCGATCGGTATGAACACGGAGCTCACAGGAGCAGCTGGGTGCGGTGCAGCGACACACTCGCTGTTTCAGCGATCGGAATGACACGGAGCTCACAGGAGCCGCTGGGTGTGGTGCAGCGACACACTCGCTGTATCAGCGATCGGTATGAACACGGAGCTCACAGGAGCAGCTGGGTGCGGTGCAGCGACACACTCGCTGTATCAGCGATCGGTATGAACACGGAGCTCACAGGAGCAGCTGGGTGCGGTGCAGCGACACACTCGCTGTATCAGCGGTCGGTATGAACACGGAGCAGCTGGGTGCGGTGAAGCGACACACTCGCTGTATCAGCGGTCGTTATGAACACGGAGCTCACGGGAGAAGCTGGGTGCGGGGGCAGCGACACACTCGCTGTACCAGCGATCGGTATGAACACGGAACAGCTGGGTGCGGGTAGCGTGTCGCGATCGGTATGAACACGGAGCTCACAGGAGCAGCTGGGTGCGATGCAGCGATACACTCGCTGTATCAGCGATCGGTATGAACACGGAGCTCACAGGAGCAGCTGGGTGCGGTTGCAGCGACACACTCGCTGTATCAGCGATCAGTATGAACACGGAGGTCACAGGAGCAGCTGGGTGCGGTGCATTGACACACTCGCTGTATCAGCGATCGGTATGAACACGGAGCTCACAGGAGCAGCTGGGTGTGTGGTGCAGCGACACACTCGCTGTATCAGCGATTGGTAAGAACACGGAGCAGCTGGGTGCGGTGCAGCGACACTCGCTGTATCAGCAATCGGTATGAACACGGAGCTCACAGAGCAGCTGGGTGCGGTGCAGCGACACACTCGCTGTATCAGCGATCGGTATGAACACAGAGCTGACAGGAGCAGCTGGGTGCGGTGCAGCGACACACTCACTGTATCAGCGATCGGTATGAACACGGAGCTCACAGGAGCAGCTGGGTGCGGTGCAGTGACACACTCGCTGTTTCAGCTATCAGTATGAACACGGAGCTCACAGGAGGAGCTGGGTGCGATGCAGCGACACACTCGCTGTATCAGCGATCGGTATGAACTCGGCGCCTCACAGGAGCAGCTGGGTGCGGTGCAGCGACACACCTCGCTGTATCAGCGATCGGTATGAACACGGAGCTCACAAGAGCAGCTGGGTGCGGTGCAGCGACACACTCCGCTGTATCAGCGATCGCTATGAACACGGAGCTCACAGGAGCAGCTGGGTGCAGTGCATTGACACACTCGCTGTATCAGCGATCGGTATGAATACGGAGCTCACAGGAGCAGCTGGGTGCGGTGCAGCGACACACTCGCTGTATCAGCGGTCGTTATGAACACGGAGCTCACGGGAGAAGCTGGGTGCGGGGCAGCGACACACTCGCTATATCAGCGGTCGATGAACACGGAGCTCACGGGAGAAGCCTGGGTGCGATGAAGCGACACACTCGCTGTATCAGCGATCGGTATGAACACGGAGCTCACAGGAGCAGTTGGGTGCGGTGCAGCGACACACTCGCTGTATCAGCGGTCGTTATGAACACGGAGCACACAGGAGAAGCTGGGTGAGGGGCAGCGAAAGACTCGCTGTATCAGCGGTCGTTATGAACACGGAGCTCACAGAAGCAGCTGGGTGCGGTGCAGCGACACCCTCGCTGTATCAGCAAATCGGTATGAACACGGTAGCTCACAGGAGCAGCTGGGTGCGGTGCAGCGACACACTCGCTGTATCAGCGATCGGTATGAACACAGAACAGCTGGGTGTGGTGCAGCGACACACTCGCTGTTTCACAGCGATCGGTATGAACACGGAGCTCACAGGAGCAGCTGGGTGCGATGCAGCGATACACTCGCTGTATCAGCGATCGGTATGAACACGGCGCTCACAGGAGCAGCTGGGTGCGGTGCAGCGACACACTCGCTGTATCAGCGATCGGTATGAATACGGAGCTCACAGGTGCAGCTGGGTGCGGTGCAGCGACACACTCGCTGTATCAGCAATCGGTATGAACACGGAGCTCACAGGAGCAGCTGGGTGCGGTGCAGCGACACACTCGCTGTATCAGCAATCGGTATGAACACGGAGCTCACAGGAGCAGCTGTGTGCGGTGCAGCGACACACTCGCTGTATCAGCGATCGGTATGAACACGGAGCTCACAGGAGCAGCTGGGTGCGGTGCAGCGACACACTCGCTGTATCAGCGATCGGTATGAACACGGAACTCACAGGAGCAGCTGGGTGCGGTGCAGTGAACACACTCACTGTATCAGCGATCGGTATGAACATGGAGCTCACAGGAGCAGCTGGGTGCGGGTGCAGCGACACACTCGCTGTATCAGCGGTCGCTATGAACACGGAGCTCACAGGAGCAGCTGGGTGCGGTGCATTGACACACTCGCTGTATCAGCGATCGGTATGAATACGGAGCTCACAGGAGCAGCTGGGTGCGGTGCAGCGACACACTCACTGTATCAGCGATTGGTAAGAACACGGAGCAGCTGGGTGCGGTGCAGCGACACACTCGCTGTTTCAGCGATCGGTATGAACACGGAGGTCACAGGAGAAGCTGGGTGCGGTACAGCTACACACTCGCTGTAATCAGCGATCGGTATGAACACGGAGCTCACAGGAGCAGCTGGGTGCGGTGCAGCGACACACTCACTGTTTTCAGCGATCGGTATGAACACGGAGCTCACAGGAGCCGCTGGGTGTGGTGCAGCGACACACTCGCTGTATCAGCGATCGGTATGAACACGAGCTCACAGGAGCAGCTGGGTGCGGTGCAGCGACACACTCGCTGTATCAGCGATCGGTATGAACACGGAGCTCACAGGAGCAGCTGGGTGCGGTGCAGCGACACACTCGCTGTATCAGCGATCGGTATGAACACGGAGCTCATAGGAGCAGCTGGGTGCGGTGCAGTGACACACTCACTGTATCAGCGATCGGTATGAACACGGAGCTCACAGGAGCAGCTGGGTGCGGTGCAGCGACACACTCGCTGTTTCAGCTATCGGTATGACCACGGAGCTCACAGGAGCCGCTGGGTGTGGTGCAGCGACACACTCGCTGTATCAGCGATCGGTATGAACACGGAGCTCACAGGAGCAGCTGGGTGCGGTGCAGCGACACACTCGCTGTATCAGCGGTCGTTATGAACACGGAGCACACAGGAGAAGCTGGGTGAGGGGCAGCGAAAGACTCGCTGTATCAGCGGTCGGTATGAACACGGAGCAGCTGGGTGCGGTGCAGCGACACCCTCGCTGTATCAGCGATCGGTATGAACACGGAGCTCACAGGAGCAGCTGGGTGTGGTGCAGCGACACACTCGCTGTATCAGCGATCGGTATGAACACAGAACAGCTGGGTGTGGTGCAGCGACACACTCGCTGTTTCAGCGATTCGGTATGAACACGGAGCTCACAGGAGCAGCTGGGTGCGATGCAGTGATACACTCGCTGTATCAGCGATCGGTATGAACACGGCGCTCACAGGAGCAGCTGGGTGCGGTGCAGCGGACACATTCGCTGTATCAGCGATCGGTTATGATATACGGAGCTCACAGGAGCAGCTGGGTGCGGTGCAGCGACACACTCGCTGTATCAGCAATCGGTATGAACACGGAGCTCACAGAGCAGCTGGGTGCGGTGCAGCGACACACTCGCTGTATCAGCGATCGGTATGAACACGGAGCTCACAGGAGCAGCTGGGTGCGGTGCAGCGACACACTCGCTGTATCAGCGATCGGTATGAACACGGAGCTCACAGGAGCAGCTGGGTGCGGTGCAGTGACACACTCACTGTATCAGCGATCGGTATGAACACGGAGCTCACAGGAGCAGCTGGGTGCGGTGCAGCGACACACTCGCTGTATCAGCGGTCGCTATGAACACGGAGCTCACAGGAGCAGCTGGGTGCGGTGCATTGACACACTCGCTGTTTCAGCGATCGGTATGAATACGGAGCTCACAGGAGCAGCTGGGTGCGGTGCAGCGACACACTCACTGTATCAGCGATTGGTAAGAACACGGAGCAGCTGGGTGCGGTGCAGCGACACACTCGCTGTTTCAGCGATCGGTATGAACACGGAGGTCACAGGAGAAGCTGGTGCGGTGCAGCTACACACTCGCTTGTATCAGCGATCGGTATGAACACGAAGCTCACAGGAGCAGCTGGGTGCGGTGCAGCGACACACTCGCTGTTTCAGCGATCGGTATGAACACGGAGCTCACAGGAGCCGCTGGGTGTGGTGCAGCGACACACTCGCTGTATCAGCGATCGGTATGAACACGGAGCTCACAGGAGCAGCTGGGTGCGGTGCAGCGACACACTCGCTGTATCAGCGATCGGTATGAACACAGAGCTCACAGGAGCAGCTGGGTGCGGTGCAGCGACACACTCGCTGTATCAGCGGTCGGTATGAACACGGAGCAGCTGGGTGCGGTGCAAGCGACACACTCGCTGTATCAGCGGTCGTTATGAACAAGGAGCTCACGGAGAAGCAGGGTGCGGGGCAGCGACAACACTCGCTGTATCAGCGATCGGTATGAACACGGAGCTCACAGGAGCAGCTGGGTGCGGTGCAGCGACACACTCGCTGTATCAGCGGTCGATATGAACACGGAGCTCACGGGAGAAGCTGGGTGCGATGAAGCGACACACTCGCTGTATCAGCGATCGGTATGAACACGGAGCTCACAGGAGCAGCTGGGTGCGGTGCAGCGACACACTCGCTGTATCAGCAATCGGTATGAACACGGAGCTCACAGGAGCAGCTGGGTGCGGTGCAGCGACACACTCGCTGTATCAGCGATCGGTATGAACACGGAGCTCACAGGAGCAGCTGGGTGCGGTGCAGCGACACACTCGCTGTATCAGCGATCGGTATGAACACGGAGCTCATAGGAGCAGCTGGGTGCGGTGCAGCGACACACTCACTGTATCAGCGATCGGTATGAACACGGAGCTCACAGGAGCAGCTGGGTGCGGTGCAGCGACACACTCGCTGTATCAGCGATCGGTATGAACACGGAGCTCACAGGAGCAGCTGGGTGCGGTGCAGTGACACACTCGCTGTTTCAGAGATCGGTATGAACACGGAGCTCACAGGAGCAGCTGGGTGCGGTGCAGCGACACACTCGCTGTTTCAGCTATCAGTATGAACACGGAGCTCACAGGAGCAGCTGGGTGCGATGCAGCGACACACTCGCTGTATCAGCGATCGGTATGAACACGGAGGTCACAGGAGAAGCTGGGTGCGGTGCAGCTACACACTCGCTGTATCAGCGATCGGTATGAACACGGAGCTCACAGGAGCAGCTGGGTGCGGTGCAGCGACACACTCACTGTTTCAGCGATCGGTATGAACACGGAGCTCACAGGAGCCGCTGGGTGTGGTGCAGCGACACACTCGCTGTATCAGCGATCGGTATGAACACGGAGCTCACAGGAGCAGCTGGGTGCGGTGCAGCGACACACTCGCTGTATCAGCGATCGGTATGAACACGGAGCTCACAGGAGCAGCTGGGTGCGGTGCAGCGACACACTCGCTGTATCAGCGATCGGTATGAACACGGAGCTCATAGGAGCAGCTGGGTGCGGTGCAGTGACACACTCACTGTATCAGCGATCGGTATGAACACGGAGCTCATAGGAGCAGCTGGGTGCGGTGCAGCGACACACTCGCTATATCAGCGGTCGGTATGAACACGGAGCAGCTGGGTGCGGTGCAGCGACACCCTCGCTGTATCAGCGATCGGTATGAACACAGAACAGCTGGGTGTGGTGCAGCGACACACTCGCTGTTTCAGCGATCGGTATGAACACGGAGCTCACAGGAGCAGCTGGGTGCGATGCAGTGATACACTCGCTGTATCAGCGATCGGTATGAACACGGCGCTCACAGGAGCAGCTGGGTGCGGTGCAGCGACACACTCGCTGTATCAGCGATCGGTATGAATACGGAGCTCACAGGAGCAGCTGGGTGCGGTGCAGCGACACACTCGCTGTATCAGCAATCGGTATGAACACGGAGCTCACAGGAGCAGCTGGGTGCGGTGCAGCGACACACTCGCTGTATCAGCAATCGGTATGAACACGGAGCTCACAGGAGCAGCTGGGTGCGGTGCAGCGACACACTCGCTGTATCAGCAATCGGTATGAACACGGAGCTCACAGGAGCAGCTGGGTGCGGTGCAGCGACACACTCGCTGTATCAGCAATCGGTATGAACACGGAGCTCACAGGAGCAGCTGGGTGCGGTGCAGCGACACACTCGCTGTATCAGCGATCGGTATGAACACGGAGCTCACAGGAGCAGCTGGGTGCGGTGCAGCGACACACTCGCTGTATCAGCGATCGGTATGAACACGGAGCTCACAGGAGCAGCTGGGTGCGGTGCAGTGACACACTCACTGTATCAGCGATCGGTATGAACACGGAGCTCACAGGAGCAGCTGGGTGCGGTGCAGCGACACACTCACTGTATCAGCGATTGGTAAGAACACGGAGCAGCTGGTGCGATGCAGCGACACACTCGCTGTATCAGCGATCGGTATGAACACGGAGGTCACAGGAGAAGCTGGGTGCGGTGCAGCTACACACTCGCTGTATCAGCGATCGTTATGAACACGGAGCTAACAGGAGCAGCTGGGTGCGGTGCAGCGACACACTCTGTTTCAGCGATCGGTATGAACACGGAGCTCACAGGAGCCGCTGGGTGCGGTGCAGCGACACACTCGCTGTATCAGCGATCGGTATGAACACGGAGCTCACAGGAGCAGCTGGGTGCGGTGCAAGCGACACACCCGCTGTATCAGCGATCGGTATGAACACGGAGCTCACGGAGCAGCTGGGTGCAATGCAGCGACACACCCGCTGTATCAGCGATTTGTATGAACACGGAGCTCACAGAGAAGCTGGTGCGGGGCAGCTACACACTCACTGTATCAGCGATCGGTATGAACACGGTGCTCACAGGAGCAGCTGGGTGCGGTGCAGTGACACAACACTCGCTGTTTCAGCTATCAGTATGAACACGGAGCTCACAGGAGGAGCTGGGTGCGATGCAGCGACACACTCGCTGTATCAGCGATCGGTATGAACTCGGCGCTCACAGGAGCAGCTGGGTGCGGTGCAGCGACACACTCGCTGTATCAGCGATTGGTAAGAACACGGAGCAGCTGGGTGCGGTGCGACACACTCGCTGTATCAGCAATCGGTATGAACCACGTAGCTCACAGGAGCAGCTGGGTGCGGTGCAGCGACACACTCGCTGTATCAGCGATCGGTATGAACACGGAGCTGACAGGGGCAGCTGGGTGCGGTGCAGTGACACACTCGCTGTTTCAGCTATCAGTATGAACACGGAGCTCACAGGAGGAGCTGGGTGCGATGCAGCGACACACTCGCTGTATCAGCGATCGGTATGAACTCGGCGCTCACAGGAGCAGCTGGGTGCGGTGCAGCGACACACTCGCTGTATCAGCGATTGGTAAGAACACGGAGCAGCTGGGTGCGGTGCAGCGACACACTCGCTGTATCAGCAATCGGTATGAACCACGTAGCTCACAGGAGCAGCTGGGTGCGGTGCAGCGACACACTCGCTGTATCAGCGATCGGTATGAACACGGAGCTGACAGGGGCAGCTGGGTGCGGTGCAGCGACACACTCACTGTATCAGCGATCGGTATGAACACGGAGCTCACAGGAGCAGCTGGGTGCGGTGCAGTGACACACTCGCTGTTTCAGCTATCAGTATGAACACGGAGCTCACAGGAGAAGCTGGGTGCGATGCAGCGACACACTCGCTGTATCAGCGATCGGTATGAACTCGGCGCTCACAGGAGCAGCTGGGTGCGGTGCAGTGACACACTCGCTGTATCAGCGATCGGTATGAATACGGAGCTCACAGGAGCAGCTGGGTGCGGTGCAGCGACACACTCGCTGTATCAGCGATTGGTAAGAACACGGAGCAGCTGGGTGCGGTGCAGCGACACACTCGCTGTATCAGCAATCGGTATGAACACGGAGCTCACAGGAGCAGCTGGGTGCGGTGCAGCGACACACTCGCTGTATCAGCGATCGGTATGAACACGGAGCTCACAGGAGCAGCTGGGTGCGGTGCAGCGACACACTCGCTGTATCAGCGATCGGTATGAACACGGAGCTCACAGGAGCAGCTGGGTGCGGTGCAGCGACACACTCGCTGTATCAGCGATCGGTATGAACACTGAGCTCATAGGAGCAGCTGGGTGCGGTGCAGTGACACACTCACTGTATCAGCGATCGGTATGAACACGGAGCTCACAGGAGCAGCTGGGTGTGGTGCAGCGACACACTCGCTGTTTCAGCGATCGGTATGAACACGGAGCTCACAGGAGCCGCTGGGTGTGGTGCAGCGACACACTCGCTGTATCAGCGATCGGTATGAACACGGAGCTCACAGAAGCAGCTGGGTGCGGTGCAGCGACACAATCGCTGTATCAGCGATCGGTATGAACACCGAGCTCACAGGAGCAGCTGGGTGCGGTGCAGCGACACACTCGCTGTATCAGCGGTCGGTATGAACACGGAGCAGCTGGGTGCGGTGCAGCGACACCCTCGCTGTATCAGCGATCGGTATGAACACGGAGCTCACAGGAGCAGCTGGGTGCGGTGCAGCGACACACTCGCTGTATCAGCGATGCGTATGAACACAGAACAGCTGGGTGTGGTGCAGCGACACACTCGCTGTTTCAGCGATCGGTATGAACACGGAGCTCACAGGAGCAGCTGGGTGCGATGCAGTGATACACTCGCTGTATCAGCGATCGGTATGAACACGGCGCTCACAGGAGCAGCTGGGTGCGGTGCAGCGACACACTCGCTGTATCAGTGATCGGTATGAATACGGAGCTCACAGGAGCAGCTGGGTGCGGTGCAGCGACACACTCGCTGTATCAGCAATCGGTATGAACACGGAGCTCACAGGAGCAGCTGGGTGCGGTGCAGCGACACACTCGCTGTATCAGCAATCGGTATGAACACGGAGCGCACAGGAGCAGCTGGGTGCGGTGCAGCGACACACTCGCTGTATCAGCGATCGGTATGAACACGGAGCTCACAGGAGCAGCTGGGTGCGGTGCAGCGACACACTCGCTGTATCAGCGATCGGTATGAACACGGAGCTCACAGGAGCAGCTGGGTGCGGTGCAGTGACACACTCACTGTATCAGCGATCGGTATGAACACGGAGCTCACAGGAGCAGCTGGGTGCGGTGGAGCGACACACTCGCTGTATCAGCGGTCGCTATGAACACGGAGCTCACAGGAGCAGCTGGGTGCGGTGCATTGACACACTCGCTGTATCAGCGATCGGTATGAATACGGAGCTCACAGGAGCAGCTGGGTGCGGTGCAGCGACACACTCACTGTATCAGCGATTGGTAAGAACACGGAGCAGCTGGGTGCGGTGCAGCGACACACTCGCTGTTTCAGCGATCGGTATGAACACGGAGGTCACAGGAGAAGCTGGGTGCGGTGCAGCTACACACTCGCTGTATCAGCGATCGGTATGAACACGAAGCTCACACAGGAGCAGCTGGGTGCGGTGCAGCGACACACTCGCTGTTTCAGCGATCGGTATGAACACGGAGCTCACAGGAGCCGCTGGGTGTGGTGCAGCGACACACTCGCTGTATCAGCGATCGGTATGAACACGGAGCTCACAGGAGCAGCTGGGTGCGGTGCAGCGACACACTCGCTGTATCAGCGATCGGTATGAACACAGAGCTCACAGGAGCAGCTGGGTGAGGTGCAGCGACACACTCGCTGTATCAGCGGTCGGTATGAACACGGAGCAGCTGGGTGCGGTGCAGCGACACACTCGCTGTATCAGCGGTCGTTATGAACAAGGAGCTCACGGGAGAAGCAGGGTGCGGGGCAGCGACACACTCGCTGTATCAGCGGTCGATATGAACACGGAGCTCACGGGAGAAGCTGGGTGCGATGAAGCGACACACTCGCTGTATCAGCGATCGGTATGAACACGGAGCTCACAGGAGCAGCTGGGTGCGGTGCAGCGACACACTCGCTGTATCAGCAATCGGTATGAACACGGAGCTCACAGGAGCAGCTGGGTGCGGTGCAGCGACACACTCGCTGTATCAGCGATCGGTATGAACACGGAGCTCACAGGAGCAGCTGGGTGCGGTGCAGCGACACACTCGCTGTATCAGCGATCGGTATGAACACGGAGCTCATAGGAGCAGCTGGGTGCGGTGCAGTGACACACTCACTGTATCAGCGATCGGTATGAACACGGAGCTCACAGGAGCAGCTGGGTGCGGTGCAGCGACACACTCGCTGTATCAGCGATCGGTATGAACACGGAGCTCACAGGAGCAGCTGGGTGCGGTGCAGTGACACACTCGCTGTTTCAGAGATCGGTATGAACACGGAGCTCACAGGAGCAGCTGGGTGCGGTGCAGCGACACACTCGCTGTTTCAGCTATCAGTATGAACACGGAGCTCACAGGAGCAGCTGGGTGCGATGCAGCGACACACTCGCTGTATCAGCGATCGGTATGAACACGGAGGTCACAGGAGAAGCTGGGTGCGGTGCAGCTACACACTCACTGTATCAGCGATCGGTATGAACACGGAGCTAACAGGAGCAGCTGGGTGCGGTGCAGCGACACACTCTCTGTTTCAGCGATCGGTATGAACACGGAGCTCACAGGAGCCGCTGGGTGCGGTGCAGCGACACACTCGCTGTATCAGCGATCGGTATGAACACGGAGGTCACAGGAGCAGCTGGGTGCGGTGCAGCGACACACCCGCTGTATCAGCGATCGGTATGAACACGGAGCTCACGGAGCAGCTGGGTGCAATGCAGCGACACACCCGCTGTATCAGCGATTTGTATGAACACGGAGCTCACAGAGAAGCTGGGTGCGGGGCAGCTACACACTCACTGTATCAGCGATCGGTATGAGCACGGAGCTCACAGGAGCAGCTGGGTGCGGTGCAGCGACACACTCGCTGTATCAGCGATCGGTATGAACACGGAGCTCACAGGAGCAGCTGGGTGCGGTGCAGCGACACACTCGCTGTATCAGCGATCGGTATGAACACGGAGCTCATAGGAGCAGCTGGGTGCGGTGCAGCGACACACTCGCTGTATCAGCAATCGGTATGAACACGGAGCTCACAGGAGCAGTTGGGTGCGGTGCAGCGACACACTCGCTGTATCAGCGATCGGTATGAACACGGAGCTGACAGGAGCAGCTGGGTGCGGTGCAGCGACACACTCACTGTATCAGCGATCGGTATGAACACGGTGCTCACAGGAGCAGCTGGGTGCGGTGCAGTGACACACTCGCTGTTTCAGCTATCAGTATGAACACGGAGCTCACAGGAGGAGCTGGGTGCGATGCAGCGACACACTCGCTGTATCAGCGATCGGTATGAACTCGGCGCTCACAGGAGCAGCTGGGTGCGGTGCAGCGACACACTCGCTGTATCAGCGATTGGTAAGAACACGGAGCAGCTGGGTGCGGTGCAGCGACACACTCGCTGTATCAGCAATCGTTATGAACCACGTAGCTCACAGGAGCAGCTGGGTGCGGTGCAGCGACACACTCGCTGTATCAGCGATCGGTATGAACACGGAGCTGACAGGGGCAGCTGGGTGCGGTGCAGCGACACACTCACTGTATCAGCGATCGGTATGAACACGGAGCTCACAGGAGCAGCTGGGTGCGGTGCAGTGACACACTCGCTGTTTCAGCTATCAGTATGAACACGGAGCTCACAGGAGAAGCTGGGTGCGATGCAGCGACACACTCGCTGTATCAGCGATCGGTATGAACTCGGCGCTCACAGGAGCAGCTGGGTGCGGTGCAGTGACACACTCGCTGTATCAGCGATCGGTATGAATACGGAGCTCACAGGAGCAGCTGGGTGCGGTGCAGCGACACACTCGCTGTATCAGCGATTGGTAAGAACACGGAGCAGCTGGGTGCGGTGCAGCGACACACTCGCTGTATCAGCAATCGGTATGAACACGGAGCTCACAGGAGCAGCTGGGTGCGGTGCAGCGACACACTCGCTGTATCAGCAATCGGTATGAACACGGAGCTCACAGGAGCAGCTGGGTGCGGTGCAGCGACACACTCGCTGTATCAGCGATCGGTATGAACACGGAGCTCACAGGAGCAGCTGGGTGCGGTGCAGCGACACACTCGCTGTATCAGCGATCGGTATGAACACGGAGCTCATAGGAGCAGCTGGGTGCGGTGCAGTGACACACTCACTGTATCAGCGATCGGTATGAACACGGAGCTCACAGGAGCAGCTGGGTGCGGTGCAGCGACACACTCGCTGTATCAGCGATCGGTATGAACACGGAGCTCACAGGAGCAGCTGGGTGCGGTGCAGCGACACACTCGCTGTATCAGCGATCGGTATGAACACGGAGCTCACAGGAGCAGCTGGGTGCGGTGCAGCGACACACTCCCCTGTATCAGCGATCGGTATGAACAAGGAGCTCACAGGAGCTGCTGGGTGCGGTGCAGCGACACACTCGCTGTATCAGCGATCGGTATGAATAGAGCTCACAGGAGCAGCTGGGTGCGGTGCAGCGACACACTCGCTGTATCAGCGATTGGTAAGAACACGGAGCAGCTGGGTGCGGTGCATCGACACACTCGCTGTATCAGCGATCGGTATGAACACGGAGGTCACAGGAGAAGCTGGGTGCGGTGCAGCTAAACACTCGCTGTATCAGCGATCGGTATGAACACGGAGCTCACAGGAGCAGCTGGGTGCGGTGCAGCGACACACTCACTGTATCAGCGATCGGTATGAACACGGAGCTCACAGGAGCAGCTGGGTGCGGTGCAGTGACACACTCGCTGTTTCAGCTATCAGTATGAACACGGAGCTCACAGGAGGAGCTGGGTGCGGTGCAGTGACACACTCCCTGTATCAGCGATCGGTATGAACACGGAGCTCACAGGAGCTGCTGGGTGCGGTGCAGCGACACACCCGCTGTATCAGCGATCGGTATGAATACGGAGCTCACAGGAGCAGCTGGGTGCGGTGCAGCGACACACTCGCTGTATCAGCGATCGGTATGAACTCGGCGCTCACAGGAGCAGCTGGGTGCGGTGCAGCGACACACTCGCTGTATCAGCGATCGGTATGAACACGGAGCTCACAGGAGCAGCTGGGTGCGGTGCAGCGACACACTCGCTGTATCAGCGATCGCTATGAACACGGAGCTCACAGGAGCAGCTGGGTGCGGTGCATTGACACACTCGCTGTATCAGCGATCGGTATGAATACGGAGCTCACAGGAGCAGCTGGGTGCGGTGCAGCGACACACTCGCTGTATCAGCGATCGGTATGAACACGGAGCTCACAGGAGCAGCTGGGTGCGGTGCAGCGACACACTCGCTGTTTCAGCGATCGGTATGAACACGGAGCTCACAGGAGCAGCTGGGTGTGGTGCAGCGACACACTCGCTGTATCAGCGATCGGTATGAACACGGAGCTCACAGGAGCAGCTGGGTGCGGTGCAGCGACACACTCGCTGTATCAGCGATCGGTATGAACACGGAGCTCACAGGAGCAGCTGGGTGCGGTGCAGCGACACACTCGCTGTATCAGCGGTCGGTATGAACACGGAGCAGCTGGGTGCGGTGCAGCGACACACTCGCTGTATCAGCGGTCGTTATGAACACGGAGCTCACGGGAGAAGCTGGGTGCGGGGCAGCGACACACTCGCTATATCAGCGGTCGATATGAACACGGAGCTCACGGGAGAAGCTGGGTGCGATGAAGCGACACACTCGCTGTATCAGCAATCGGTATGAACACGGAGCTCACAGGAGCAGTTGGGTGCGGTGCAGCGACACACTCGCTGTATCAGCGGTCGTTATGAACACGGAGCACACAGGAGAAGCTGGGTGAGGGGCAGCGACAGACTCGCTGTATCAGCGGTCGTTATGAACACGGAGCTCACAGAAGCAGCTGGGTGCGGTGCAGCGACACACTCGCTGTATCAGCGATCGGTATGAACACGGAGCTCACAGGAGCAGCTGGGTGCGGTGCAGCGACACACTCGCTGTATCAGCGATCGGTATGAACACAGAACAGCTGGGTGCGGTGCAGCGACACACTCGCTGTTTCAGCGATCGGTATGAACACGGAGCTCACAGGAGCAGCTGGGTGCGATGCAGCGATACACTCGCTGTATCAGAGATCGGTATGAACACGGCGCTCACAGGAGCAGCTGGGTGCGGTGCAGCGACACACTCGCTGTATCAGCGATCGGTATGAACACGGAACAGCTGGGTGCGGTGTAGCGTGTCGCGATCGGTATGAACACGGAGCTCACAGGAGCAGCTGGGTGCGATGCAGCGATACACTCGCTGTATCAGCGATCGGTATGAACACGGCGCTCGCAGGAGCAGCTGGGTGCGGTGCAGCGACACACTCGCTGTATCAGCGATCGGTATGAACACGGAGCTCACAGGAGCAGCTGGGTGTGTGGTGCAGCGACACACTCGCTGTATCAGCGATCGGTATGATCACGGCGCTCACAGGAGCAGCTGGGTGCGGTGCAGTGACACACTCGCTGTATCAGCGATCGGTATGAACACGGAGCTCACAGGAGAAGCTGGGTGCGGGGCAGCTACACATTCGCTGTATCAGCGATCGGTATGAACACGGAGCTCACAGGAGCAGCTGGGTGCGGTGCAGCAACACACTCACTGTATCAGCGATCGGTATGAACACGGAGCTCACAGGAGCAGCTGGGTGCGGTGCAGTGACACACTCGCTGTTTCAGAGATCGGTATGAACACGGAGCTCACAGGAGCAGCTGGGTGCGTTGCAGCGACACACTCGCTGTTTCAGCTATCAGTATGAACACGGAGCTCACAGGAGCAGCTGGGTGCGATGCAGCGACACACTCGCTGTATCAGCGATCGGTATGAACACGGAGCTCACAGGAGCAGCTGGGTGCGATGCAGCGATACACTCGCTGTATCAGCGATCGGTATGAACACGGCGCTCGCAGGAGCAGCTGGGTGCGGTGCAGCGACACACTCGCTGTATCAGCGATCGGTATGAACACGGAGCTCACAGGAGCAGCTGGGTGTGTGGTGCAGCGACACACTCGCTGTATCAGCGATCGGTATGAACACGGCGCTCACAGGAGCAGCTGGGTGCGGTGCAGTGACACACTCGCTGTATCAGCGATCGGTATGAACACGGAGCTCACAGGAGAAGCTGGGTGCGGGGCAGCTACACATTCGCTGTATCAGCGATCGGAATGAACACGGAGCTCACAGGAGCAGCTGGGTGCGGTGCAGCAACACACTCACTGTATCAGCGATCGGTATGAACACGGAGCTCACAGGAGCAGCTGGGTGCGGTGCAGCGACACACTCGCTGTATCAGCGATCGGTATGAACACGGAGGTCACAGGAGAAGCTGGGTGCGGTGCAGCTACACACTCGCTGTATCAGCGATCGGTATGAACACGGAGCTCACAGGAGCAGCTGGGTGCGGTGCATTGACACACTCGCTGTATCAGCGATCGGTATGAATACGGAGCTCACAGGAGCAGCTGGGTGCGGTGCAGCGACACACTCGCTGTATCAGCGATTGGTAAGAACACGGAGCAGCTGGGTGCGGTGCAGCGACACACTCTGTATCAGCAATCGGTATGAACACGGAGCTCACAGGAGCAGCTGGGTGCGGGGCAGCGACACACTCGCTGTATCAACGATCGGTATGAACACAGAGCTCACAGGAGCAGCTGAGTGCGGGGCAGCGACACGCTATATCAGCGATCGGTATGACACGGAGCTCACAGGAGCAGTGCAGGGACACACTCGCTGTATCAGCGATCGGTATGAACACGGAGCTCACAGGAGCAGCTGGGTGCGGTGCAGCGACACATTCGCTGTATCAGCCATCGGTATGAACACGGAGCTCACAGGAGCAGCTGGGTGCGGTGCAGTGACACACTCACTGTATCAGCGATCGGTATGAACACGGAGCTCACAGGAGCAGCTGGGTGCGGTGCAGTGACACACTCACTGTATCAGCGATCGGTATGAACACGGAGCTCACAGGAGAAGCTGGGTGCGGGGCAGCTACACATTCGCTGTTTCAGAGATCGGTATGAACACGGAGCTCACAGGAGCAGCTGGGTGCGGTGCAGCGACACACTCGCTGTTTCAGCGATCGGTATGAACACGGAGCTCACAGGAGCAGCTGGGTGCGATGCAGCGACACACTCGCTGTATCAGCGATCGGTATGAACACGGAGGTCACAGGAGAAGCTGGGTGCGGTGCAGCTACACACTCGCTGTATCAGCGATCGGTATGAACACGGAGCTCACAGGAGCAGCTGGGTGCGGTGCATTGACACACTCGCTGTATCAGCGATCGGTATGAATACGGAGCTCACAGGAGCAGCTGGGTGCGGTGCAGCGACACACTCGCTGTATCAGCGATTGGTAAGAACACGGAGCAGCTGGGTGCGGTGCAGCGACACACTCTGTATCAGCAATCGGTATGAACACGGAGCTCACAGGAGCAGCTGGGTGCGGTGCAGCGACACACTCGCTGTATCAGCAATCGGTATGAACACGGAGCTCACAGGAGCAGCTGGGTGCGGGGCAGCGACACACTCGCTGTATCAACGATCGGTATGAACACAGAGCTCACAGGAGCAGCTGAGTGCAGGGCAGCGACACGCTATATCAGCGATCGGTATGACACGGAGCTCACAGGAGCAGTGCAGGGACAAACTCGCTGTATCAGCGATCGGTATGAACACGGAGCTCACAGGAGCAGCTGGGTGCGGTGCAGCGACACACTCGCTGTATCAGCCATCGGTATGAACACGGAGCTCACAGGAGCAGCTGGGTGCGGTGCAGTGACACACTCGCTGTATCAGCGATCGGTATGAACACGGAGCTCACAGGAGCAGCTGGGTGCGGTGCATTGACACACTCGCTGTATCAGCGATCGGTATGAATACGGAGCTCACAGGAGCAGCTGGGTGCGGTGCAGCGACACACTCGCTGTATCAGCGATCGGTATGAACACGGAGCTCACAGGAGCAGCTGGGTGCGGTGCAGCGACACACTCGCTGTTTCAGCGATCTGTATGAACACGGAGCTCACAGGAGCCGCTGGGTGTATTGCAGCGACACACTCGCTGTATCAGCGATCGGTATGAACACGGAGCTCACAGGAGCAGCTGGGTGCGGTGCAGCGACACACTCGCTGTATCAGCGATCGGTATGAACACGGAGATCACAGGAGCAGCTGGGTGCGGTGCAGCGACACACTCGCTGTATCATCGGTCGGTATGAACACGGAGCAGCTGGGTGCGGTGCAGCGACACACTCGCTGTATCAGCGGTCGTTATGAACACGGAGCTCACGGGAGAAGCTGGGTGCGGGGCAGCGACACACTCGCTATATCAGCGGTCGATATGAACACGGAGCTCACGGGAGAAGCTGGGTGCGGTGCAGCGACACACTCGCTGTATCAGCGATCGGTATGAACACAGAACAGCTGGGTGCGGTGCAGCGACACACTCGCTGTTTCAGCGATCGGTATGAACACGGAGCTCACAGGAGCAGCTGGGTGCGATGCAGCGATACACTCGCTGTATCAGCGATCGGTATGAACACGGCGCTCACAGGAGCAGCTGGGTGCGGTGCAGCGACACACTCGCTGTATCAGCGATCGGTATGATCACGGAACAGCTGGGTGCGGTGTAGCGTGTCGCGATCGGTATGAACACGGAGCTCACAGGAGCAGCTGGGTGCGGTGCAGCGACACACTCGCTGTATCAGCGATCGGTATGAACACGGAGCTCACAGGAGCAGCTGGGTGCGGTGCAGCGACACACTCGCTGTATCAGCGATCGGTATGAACACGGAGCTCACAGGAGCAGCTGGGTGCGGTGCAGCGACACACTCGCTGTATCAGCGATCGCTATGAACACGGAGCTCACAGGTGCAGCTGGGTGCGGTGCATTGACACACTCGCTGTATCAGCGATCGGTATGAATACGGAGCTCACAGGAGCAGCTGGGTGCGGTGCAGCGACACACTCGCTGCATCAGCGATTGGTAAGAACACGGAGCAGCTGGGTGCGGGGCAGCGACACACTCGCTGTTTCAGCGATCGGTATGAACACGGAGGTCACAGGAGAAGCTGGGTGCGGTGCAGCTACACACTCGCTGTATCAGCGATCGGTATGAACACGGAGCAGCTGGGTGCGGTGCAGCGACACACTCGCTGTATCAGCGGTCGTTATGAACACGGAGCTCACGGGAGAAGCTGGGTGCGGGGCAGCGACACACTCGCTGTATCAGCGGTCGATATGAACACGGAGCTCACGGGAGAAGCTGGGTGCGATGAAGCGACACACTCGCTGTATCAGCGGTCGTTATGAACACGGAGCACACAGGAGAAGCTGGGTGAGGGGCAGCGACAGCCTCGCTGTATCAGCGGTCGTTATGAACACGGAGCTCACAGAAGCAGCTGGGTGCGGTGCAGCGACACACTCGCTGTATCAGCGATCGGTATGAACACGGAGCTCACAGGAGAAGCTGGGTGCGGTGCAGCGACACACTCGCTGTATCAGCGATCGGTATGAACACGGAGCTCACGGGAGAAGCTGGGTGCGATGAAGCGACACACTCGCTGTATCAGCGATCGGTATGAACACGGAGCTCACAGGAGCAGTTGGGTGCGGTGCAGCGACACACTCGCTGTATCAGCGGTCATTATGAACACGGAGCACACAGGAGAAGCTGGGTGAGGGGCAGCGACAGACTCGTTGTATCAGCGGTCGTTATGAATACGGAGCTCACAGAAGCAGCTGGGTGCGGTGCAGCGACACACTCGCTGTATCAGCGATCGGTATGAACACGGAGCTCACAGGAGCAGCTGTGTGCGGTGCAGCGACACACTCGCTGTATCAGCGATCGGTATGAACACAGAACAGCTGGGTGCGGTGCAGCGACACACTCGCTGTATCAGCGATCGGTATGAACACGGAGCTCACAGGAGCAGCTGGGTGCGATGCAGCGATACACTCGCTGTATCAGCGATCGGTATGAACACGGCGCTCACAGGAGCAGCTGGGTGCGGTGCAGCGACACACTCGCTGTATCAGCGATCGGTATGATCACGGAACAGCTGGGTGCGGTGTAGCGTGTCGCGATCGGTATGAACACGGAGCTCACAGGAGCAGCTGGGTGCGATGCAGCGATACACTCGCTGTATCAGCGATCGGTATGAACACGGCGCTCGCAGGAGCAGCTGGGTGCGGTGCAGCGACACACTCGCTGTATCAGCGATCGGTATGAACACGGAGCTCATAGGATCAGCTGGGTACGGTGCAGCGACACACTCACTGTATCAGCGATCGGTATGAACACGGAGCTCACAGGAGCAGCTGGGTGCGGTGCAGCGACACACTCGCTGTATCAGCGATCGGTATGAACACGGAGCTCACAGGAGCAGCTGGGTGCGGTGCAGCGACACACTCGCTGTATCAGCGATCGGTATGAACACGGAGCTCACAGGAGCAGCTGGGTGCGGTGCAGCGACACACTCGCTGTATCAGCGATCGCTATGAACACGGAGCTCACAGGTGCAGCTGGGTGCGGTGCATTGACACACTCGCTGTATCAGCGATCGGTATGAATACGGAGCTCACAGGAGCAGCTGGGTGCGGTGCAGCGACACACTCGCTGTATCAGCGATTGGTAAGAACACGGAGCAGCTGGGTGCGGTGCAGCGACACACTCGCTGTTTCAGCGATCGGTATGAACACGGAGGTCACAGGAGAAGCTGGGTGCGGTGCAGCTACACACTCGCTGTATCAGCGATCGGTATGAACACGGAGCTCACAGGAGCAGCTGGGTGCGGTGCAGCGACACACTCGCTGTTTCAGCGATCGGTATGAACACGGAGCTCACAGGAGCCGCTGGGTGTGGTGCAGCGACACACTCGCTGTATCAGCGATCGGTATGAACACGGAGCTCACAGGAGCAGCTGGGTGCGGTGCAGCGACACACTCGCTGTATCAGCGATCGGTATGAACACGGAGCTCACTGGAGCAGCTGGGTGCGGTGCAGCGACACACTCGCTGTATCAGCGGTCGGTATGAACACGGAGCAGCTGGGTGCGGTGCAGCGACACACTCGCTGTATCAGCGGTCGTTATGAACACGGAGCTCACGGGAGAAGCTGGGTGCGGGGGCAGCGACACACTCGCTGTATCAGCGGTCGATATGAACACGGAGCTCACGGGAGAAGCTGGGTGCGATGAAGCGACACACTAGCTGTATCAGCGGTCGTTATGAACACGGAGCACACAGGAGAAGCTGGGTGAGGGGCAGCGACAGCCTCGCTGTATCAGCGGTCGTTATGAACACGGAGCTCACAGAAGCAGCTGGGTGCGGTGCAGCGACACACTCGCTGTATCAGCGATCGGTATGAACACGGAGCTCACAGGAGCAGCTGGGTGCGGTGCAGCGACACACTCGCTGTATCAGCGATCGATATGAACACGGAACAGCTGGGTGCGGTGCAGCGACACACTCGCTGTTTCAGCGATCGGTATGAACACGGAGCTCACAGGAGCAGCTGGGTGCGATGCAGCGATACACTCGCTGTATCAGCGATCGGTATGAACACGGCGCTCACAGGAGCAGCTGGGTGCGGTGCAGCGACACACTCGCTGTATCAGCGATCGGTATGAACACGGAACAGCTGGGTGCGGTGTAGCGTGTCGCGATCGGTATGAACACGGAGCTCACAGGAGCAGCTGGGTGCGATGCAGCGATACACTCGCTGTATCAGCGATCGGTATGAACACGGCGCTCACAAGAGCAGCTGGGTGCGGTGCAGCGACACACTCGCTGTATCAGCGATCGGAATGAACACGGAGCTCACAGGAGCAGCTGGGTGCGGTGCAGCGACACACTCGCTGTATCAGCGATCAGTATGAACACGGAGGTCACAGGAGCAGCTGGGTGCGGTGCATTGACACACTCGCTGTATCAGCGATCGGTATGAACACGGAGCTCACAGGAGCAGCTGGGTGTGTGGTGCAACGACACACTCGCTGTATCAGCGATTGGTAAGAACACGGAGCAGCTGGGTGCGGTGCAGCGACACACTCTGTATCAGCAATCGGTATGAACACGGAGCTCACAGGAGCAGCTGGGTGCGGTGCAGCGACACACTCGCTGTATCAGCAATCGGTATGAACACGGAGCTAACAGGAGCAGCTGGGTGCGGTGCAGCGACACACTCGCTGTATCAGCGATCGGTATGAACACGGAGCTCACAGGAGCAGCTGGGTGCGGTGCAGCGACACACTCGCTGTATCAGCGATCGGTATGAACACGGAGCTCACAGGAGCAGCTGGGTGCAGTGCAGCGACACACTCGCTGTATCAGCGATCGGTATGAACACGGAGCTCACAGGAGCAGATGGGTGCGGTGCAGTGACACACTCGCTGTTTCAGCTATCAGTATGAACACGGAGCTCACAGGAGGAGCTCGGTGCGATGCAGCGACACACTCGCTGTATCAGCGATCGGTATGAACTCGGCGCTCGCAGGAGCAGCTGGGTGCGGTGCAGCGACACACTCGCTGTATCAGCGATCGGTATGAACACGGAGCTCACAGAGCAGCTGGGTGCGGTGCAGCGACACACTCGCTGTATCAGCGATCGGTATGAACACGGAGCTCACAGGAGCAGCTGCGTGCGGTGCAGCGACACCCTCGCTGTATCAGCGATTGGTAAGAACACGGAGCAGCTGGGTGCGGTGCAGCGACACACTCGCTGTATCAGCAATCGGTATGAACACGGAGCTCACAGGAGCAGCTGGGTGCGGTGCAGCGACACACTCACTGTATCAGCAATCGGTATGAACACGGAGCTCACAGGAGCAGCTGGGTGCGGTGCAGCGACACACTCGCTGTATCAGCGATCGGTATGAACACAGAACAGCTGGGTGCGGTGCAGCGACACACTCGCTGTTTCAGCGATCGGTATGAACACGGAGCTCACAGGAGCAGCTGGGTGCGATGCAGCGATACACTCGCTGTATCAGCGATCGGTATGAACACGGCGCTCACAGGAGCAGCTGGGTGCGGTGCAGCGACACACTCGCTGTATCAGCGATCGGTATGATCACGGAACAGCTGGGTGCGGTGTAGTGTGTCGCGATCGGTATGAACACGGAGCTCACAGGAGCAGCTGGGTGCGATGCAGCGATACACTCGCTGTATCAGCGATCGGTATGAACACGGCGCTCGCAGGAGCAGCTGGGTGCGGTGCAGCGACACACTCGCTGTATCAGCGATCGGTATGAACACGGAGCTCATAGGAGCAGCTGGGTACGGTGCAGCGACACACTCACTGTATCAGCGATCGGTATGAACACGGAGCTCACAGGAGCAGCTGGGTGCGGTGCAGCGACACACTCGCTGTATCAGCGATCGGTATGAACACGGAGCTCACAGGAGCAGCTGGGTGCGGTGCAGCGACACACTCGCTGTATCAGCGATCGGTATGAACACGGAGCTCACAGGAGCAGCTGGGTGCGGTGCAGCGACACACTCGCTGTATCAGCGATCGCTATGAACACGGAGCTCACAGGTGCAGCTGGGTGCGGTGCATTGACACACTCGCTGTATCAGCGATCGGTATGAATACTGAGCTCACAGGAGCAGCTGGGTGCGGTGCAGCGACACACTCGCTGTATCAGCGATTGGTAAGAACACGGAGCAGCTGGGTGCGGTGCAGCGACACACTCGCTGTTTCAGCGATCGGTATGAACACGGAGGTCACAGGAGAAGCTGGGTGCGGTGCAGCTACACACTCGCTGTATCAGCGATCGGTATGAACACGGAGCTCACAGGAGCAGCTGGGTGCGGTGCAGCGACACACTCGCTGTTTCTGCGATCGGTATGAACACGGAGCCCACAGGAGCCGCTGGGTGTGGTGCAGCGACACACTCGCTGTATCAGCGATCGGTATGAACACGGAGCTCACAGGAGCAGCTGGGTGCGGTGCAGCGACACACTCGCTGTATCAGCGATCGGTATGAACACGGAGCTCACAGGAGCAGCTGGGTGCGGTGCAGCGACACACTCGCTGTATCAGCGGTCGGTATGAACAAGGAGCAGCTGGGTGCGGTGCAGCGACACACTCGCTGTATCAGCGGTCGTTATGAACACGGAGCTCACGGGAGAAGCTGGGTGCGGGGCAGCGACACACTCGCTGTATCAGCGATCGGTATGAACACGGAGCTCACAGGAGCAGCTGGGTGCGGTGCAGCGACACACTCGCTGTATCAGCGATCGATATGAACACGGAACAGCTGGGTGCGGTGCAGTGACACACTCGCTGTTTCAGCGATCGGTATGAACACGGAGCTCACAGGAGCAGCTGGGTGCGATGCAGCGATACACTCGCTGTATCAGCGATCGGTATGAACACGGCGCTCACAGGAGCAGCTGGGTGCGGTGCAGCGACACACTCGCTGTATCAGCGATCGGTATGAACACGGAACAGCTGGGTGCGGTGTAGCGTGTCGCGACGGTATGAACACGGAGCTCACAGGAGCAGCTGGGTGCGATGCAGCGATACACTCGCTGTATCAGCGATCGGTATGAACACGGCGCTCACAGGAGCAGCTGGGTGCGGTGCAGCGACACACTCGCTGTATCAGCGATCGGTATGAACACGGAGCTCACAGGAGCAGCTGGGTGCGGTGCAGCGACACACTCGCTGTATCAGCGATCAGTATGAACACGGAGGTCACAGGAGCAGCTGGGTGCGGTGCATTGACACACTCGCTGTATCAGCGATCGGTATGAACACGGAGCTCACAGGAGCAGCTGGGTGTGTGGTGCAGCGACACACTCGCTGTATCAGCGATTGGTAAGAACACGGAGCAGCTGGGTGCGGTGCAGCGACACACTCTGTATCAGCAATCGGTATGAACACGGAGCTCACAGGAGCAGCTGGGTGCGGTGCAGCGACACACTCGCTGTATCAGCAATCGGTATGAACACGGAGCTAACAGGAGCAGCTGGGTGCGGTGCAGCGACACACTCGCTGTATCAGCGATCGGTATGAACACGGAGCTCACAGGAGCAGCTGGGTGCGGTGCAGCGACACACTCGCTGTATCAGCGATCGGTATGAACACGGAGCTCACAGGAGCAGCTGGGTGCGGTGCAGCGACACACTCGCTGTATCAGCGATCGGTATGAACACGGAGCTCACAGGAGCAGATGGGTGCGGTGCAGTGACACACTCGCTGTTTCAGCTATCAGTATGAACACGGAGCTCACAGGAGGAGCTCGGTGCGATGCAGCGACACACTCGCTGTATCAGCGATCGGTATGAACTCGGCGCTCGCAGGAGCAGCTGGGTGCGGTGCAGCGACACACTCGCTGTATCAGCGATCGGTATGAACACGGAGCTCACAGAGCAGCTGGGTGCGGTGCAGCGACACACTCGCTGTATCAGCGATCGGTATGAACACGGAGCTCACAGGAGCAGCTGCGTGCGGTGCAGCGACACCCTCGCTGTATCAGCGATTGGTAAGAACACGGAGCAGCTGGGTGCGGTGCAGCGACACACTCGCTGTATCAGCAATCGGTATGAACACGGAGCTCACAGGAGCAGCTGGGTGCGGTGCAGCGACACACTCACTGTATCAGCAATCGGTATGAACACGGAGCTCACAGGAGCAGCTGGGTGCGGTGCAGCGACACACTCGCTGTATCAGCGATCGGTATGAACACGGAACTCACAGGAGCAGCTGGGTGCGGTGCAGCGACACACTCGCTGTATCAGCGATCGGTATGAACACGGAGCTCATAGGAGCAGCTGGGTGCGGTGCAGGGACACACTCACTCTATCAGCGATCGGTATGAACACGGAGCTCACAGGAGCAGCTGGGTGCGGTGCAGCGACACACTCGCTGTATCAGCGATCGGTATGAACACGGAGCTCACAGGAGCAGCTGGGTGCGGTGCAGCGACACTCTCGCTGTATCAGCGATCGGTATGAACACGGAGCTCACAGGAGCAGCTGGGTGCGGTGCAGCGACACACTCGCTGTATCAGCGATCGCTATGAACACGGAGCTCACAGGTGCAGCTGGGTGCGGTGCATTGACACACTCGCTGTATCAGCGATCGGTATGAATACGGAGCTCACAGGAGCAGCTGGGTGCGGTGCAGCGACACACTCGCTGTATCAGCGATTGGTAAGAACACGGAGCAGCTGGGTGCGGTGCAGCGACACACTCGCTGTTTCAGCGATCGGTATGAACACGGAGGTCACAGGAGAAGCTGGGTGCGGTGCAGCTACACACTCGCTGTATCAGCGATCGGTATGAACATGGAGCTCACAGGAGCAGCTGGGTGCGGTGCAGCGACACACTCGCTGTTTCAGCGATCGGTATGAACACGGAGCTCACAGGAGCAGCTGGGTGCGGTGCAGCGACACACTCGCTGTTTCAGCTATCAGTATGAACACGGAGCTCACAGGAGCAGCTGGGTGCGATGCAGCGACACACTCGCTGTATCAGCGATCGGTATGAACACGGAGGTCACAGGAGAAGCTGGGTGCGGTGCAGCTACACACTCGCTGTATCAGCGATCGGTATGAACACGGAGCTCACAGGAGCAGCTGGGTGCGCTGCATTGACACACTCGCTGTATCAGCGATCGGTATGAATACGGAGCTCACAGGAGCAACTGGGTGCGGTGCAGCGACACACTCGCTGTATCAGCGATTGGTAAGAACACGGAGCAGCTGGGTGCGGTGCAGCGACACACTCTGTATCAGCAATCGGTATGAACACGGAGCTCACAGGAGCAGCTGGGTGCGGTGCAGCGACACACTCGCTGTATCAGCAATCGGTATGAACACGGAGCTCACAGGAGCAGCTGGGTGCGGGGCAGCGACACACTCGCTGTATCAACGATGGGTATGAACACAGAGCTCAGAGGAGCAGCTGGGTGCGGGGCAGCGACACGCTATATCAGCGATCGGTATGACACGGAGCTCACAGGAGCAGTGCAGGGACACACTCGCTGTATCAGCGATCGGTATGAACACGGAGCTCACAGGAGCAGCTGGGTGCGGTGCAGCGACACACTCGCTGTATCAGCCATCGGTATGAACACGGAGCTCACAGGAGCAGCTGGGTGCGGTGCAGTGACACACTCGCTGTATCAGCGATCGGTATGAACACGGAGCTCACAGGAGCAGCTGGGTGCGGTGCATTGACACACTCGCTGTATCAGCGATCGGTATGAATACGGAGCTCACAGGAGCAGCTGGGTGCGATGCAGCGATACACTCGCTGTATCAGCGATCGGTATGAACACGGCGCTCACAGGAGCAGCTGGGTGCGGTGCAGCGACACACTCGCTGTATCAGCGATCGGTATGATCACGGAACAGCTGGGTGCGGTGTAGTGTGTCGCGATCGGTATGAACACGGAGCTCACAGGAGCAGCTGGGTGCGATGCAGCGATACACTCGCTGTATCAGCGATCGGTATGAACACGGCGCTCGCAGGAGCAGCTGGGTGCGGTGCAGCGACACACTCGCTGTATCAGCGATCGGTATGAACACGGAGCTCATAGGAGCAGCTGGGTACGGTGCAGCGACACACTCACTGTATCAGCGATCGGTATGAACACGGAGCTCACAGGAGCAGCTGGGTGCGGTGCAGCGACACACTTGCTGTATCAGCGATCGGTATGAACACGGAGCTCACAGGAGCAGCTGGGTGCGGTGCAGCGACACACTCGCTGTATCAGCGATCGGTATGAACACGGAGCTCACAGGAGCAGCTGGGTGCGGTGCAGCGACACACTCGCTGTATCAGCGATCGCTATGAACACGGAGCTCACAGGTGCAGCTGGGTGCGGTGCATTGACACACTCGCTGTATCAGCGATCGGTATGAATACTGAGCTCACAGGAGCAGCTGGGTGCGGTGCAGCGACACACTCGCTGTATCAGCGATTGGTAAGAACACGGAGCAGCTGGGTGCGGTGCAGCGACACACTCGCTGTTTCAGCGATCGGTATGAACACGGAGGTCACAGGAGAAGCTGGGTGCGGTGCAGCTACACACTCGCTGTATCAGCGATCGGTATGAACACGGAGCTCACAGGAGCAGCTGGGTGCGGTGCAGCGACACACTCGCTGTTTCAGCGATCGGTATGAACACGGAGCTCACAGGAGCCGCTGGGTGTGGTGCAGCGACACACTCGCTGTATCAGCGATCGGTATGAACACGGAGCTCACAGGAGCAGCTGGGTGCGGTGCAGCGACACACTCGCTGTATCAGCGATCGGTATGAACACGGAGCTCACAGGAGCAGCTGGGTGCGGTGCAGCGACACACTCGCTGTATCAGCGGTCGGTATGAACACGGAGCAGCTGGGTGCGGTGCAGCGACACACTCGCTGTATCAGCGGTCGTTATGAACACGGAGCTCACGGGAGAAGCTGGGTGCGGGGCAGCGACACACTCGCTGTATCAGCGGTCGATATGAACACGGAGCTCACAGGAGAAGCTGGGTGCGATGAAGCGACACACTCGCTGTATCAGCGGTCGTTATGAACACGGAGCACACAGGAGAAGCTGGGTGAGGGGCAGCGACAGCCTCGCTGTATCAGCGGTCGTTATGAACACGGAGCTCACAGAAGCAGCTGGGTGCGGTGCAGCGACACACTCGCTGTATCAGCGATCGGTATGAACACGGAGCTCACAGGAGCAGCTGGGTGCGGTGCAGCGACACACTCGCTGTATCAGCGATCGATATGAACACGGAACAGCTGGGTGCGGTGCAGTGACACACTCGCTGTTTCAGCGATCGGTATGAACACGGAGCTCACAGGAGCAGCTGGGTGCGATGCAGCGATACACTCGCTGTATCAGCGATCGGTATGAACACGGCGCTCACAGGAGCAGCTGGGTGCGGTGCAGCGACACACTCGCTGTATCAGCGATCGGTATGAACACGGAACAGCTGGGTGCGGTGTAGCGTGTCGCGACGGTATGAACACTGAGCTCACAGGAGCAGCTGGGTGCGATGCAGCGATACACTCGCTGTATCAGCGATCGGTATGAACACGGCGCTCACAGGAGCAGCTGGGTGCGGTGCAGCGACACACTCGCTGTATCAGCGATCGGTATGAACACGGAGCTCACAGGAGCAGCTGGGTGCGGTGCAGCGACACACTCACTGTATCAGCGATCAGTATGAACACGGAGGTCACAGGAGCAGCTGGGTGCGGTGCATTGACACACTCGCTGTATCAGCGATCGGTATGAACACGGAGCTCACAGGAGCAGCTGGGTGTGTGGTGCAGCGACACACTCGCTGTATCAGCGATTGGTAAGAACACGGAGCAGCTGGGTGCGGTGCAGCGACACACTCTGTATCAGCAATCGGTATGAACACGGAGCTCACAGGAGCAGCTGGGAGCGGTGCAGCGACACACTCGCTGTATCAGCAATCGGTATGAACACGGAGCTAACAGGAGCAGCTGGGTGCGGTGCAGCAACACACTCGCTGTATCAGCGATCGGTATGAACACGGAGCTCACAGGAGCAGCTGGGTGCGGTGCAGCGACACACTCGCTGTATCAGCGATCGGTATGAACACGGAGCTCACAGGAGCAGCTGGGTGCGGTGCAGCGACACACTCGCTGTATCAGCGATCGGTATGAACACGGAGCTCACAGGAGCAGATGGGTGCGGTGCAGTGACACACTCGCTGTTTCAGCTATCAGTATGAACACGGAGCTCACAGGAGGAGCTCGGTGCGATGCAGCGACACACTCGCTGTATCAGCGATCGGTATGAACTCGGCGCTCACAGAGCAGCTGGGTGCGGTGCAGCGACACACTCGCTGTATCAGCGATCGGTATGAACACGGAGCTCACAGAGTAGCTGGGTGCGGTGCAGCGACACACTCGCTGTATCAGCGATCGGTATGAACACGGAGCTCACAGGAGCAGCTGCGTGCGGTGCAGCGACACCCTCGCTGTATCAGCGATTGGTAAGAACACGGAGCAGCTGGGTGCGGTGCAGCGACACACTCGCTGTATCAGCAATCGGTATGAACACGGAGCTCACAGGAGCAGCTGGGTGCGGTGCAGCGACACACTCACTGTATCAGCAATCGGTATGAACACGGAGCTCACAGGAGCAGCTGGGTGCGGTGCAGCGACACACTCGCTGTATCAGCGATCGGTATGAACACGGAACTCACAGGAGCAGCTGGGTGCGGTGCAGCGACACACTCGCTGTATCAGCGATCGGTATGAACACGGAGCTCATAGGAGCAGCTGGGTGCGGTGCAGGGACACACTCACTCTATCAGCGATCGGTATGAACACGGAGCTCACAGGAGCAGCTGGGTGCGGTGCAGCGACACACTCGCTGTATCAGCGATCGGTATGAACACGGAGCTCACAGGAGCAGCTGGGTGCGGTGCAGCGACACTCTCGCTGTATCAGCGATCGGTATGATCACGGAGCTCACAGGAGCAGCTGGGTGCGGTGCAGCGACACACTCGCTGTATCAGCGATCGCTATGAACACGGAGCTCACAGGTGCAGCTGGGTGCGGTGCATTGACACACTCGCTGTATCAGCGATCGGTATGAATACGGAGCTCACAGGAGCAGCTGGGTGCGGTGCAGCGACACACTCGCTGTATCAGCGATTGGTATGAACACGGAGCAGCTGGGTGCGGTGCAGCGACACACTCGCTGTTTCAGCGATCGGTATGAACACGGAGGTCACAGGAGAAGCTGGGTGCGGTGCAGCTACACACTCGCTGTATCAGCGATCGGTATGAACATGGAGCTCACAGGAGCAGCTGGGTGCGGTGCAGCGACACACTCGCTGTTTCAGCGATCGGTATGAACACGGAGCTCACAGGAGCAGCTGGGTGCGGTGCAGCGACACACTCGCTGTTTCAGCTATCAGTATGAACACGGAGCTCACAGGAGCAGCTGGGTGCGATGCAGCGACACACTCGCTGTATCAGCGATCGGTATGAACACGGAGGTCACAGGAGAAGCTGGGTGCGGTGCAGCTACACACTCGCTGTATCAGCGATCGGTATGAACACGGAGCTCACAGGAGCAGCTGGGTGCGCTGCATTGACACACTCGCTGTATCAGCGATCGGTATGAATACGGAGCTCACAGGAGCAACTGGGTGCGGTGCAGCGACACACTCGCTGTATCAGCGATTGGTAAGAACACGGAGCAGCTGGGTGCGGTGCAGCGACACACTCTGTATCAGCAATCGGTATGAACACGGAGCTCACAGGAGCAGCTGGGTGCGGTGCAGCGACACACTCGCTGTATCAGCAATCGGTATGAACACGGAGCTCACAGGAGCAGCTGGGTGCGGGGCAGCGACACACTCGCTGTATCAACGATGGGTATGAACACAGAGCTCACAGGAGCAGCTGGGTGCGGGGCAGCGACACGCTATATCAGCGATCGGTATGACACGGAGCTCACAGGAGCAGTGCAGGGACACACTCGCTGTATCAGCGATCGGTATGAACACGGAGCTCACAGGAGCAGCTGGGTGCGGTGCAGCGACACACTCGCTGTATCAGCCATCGGTATGAACACGGAGCTCACAGGAGCAGCTGGGTGCGGTGCAGTGACACACTCGCTGTATCAGCGATCGGTATGAACACGGAGCTCACAGGAGCAGCTGGGTGCGGTGCATTGACACACTCGCTGTATCAGCGATCGGTATGAATACGGAGCTCACAGGAGCAGCTGGGTGCGGTGCAGCGACACACTCTGTATCAGCAATCGGTATGAACACGGAGCTCACAGGAGCAGCTGGGTGCGGTGCAGCGACACACTCGCTGTATCAGCAATCGGTATGAACACGGAGCTCACAGGAGCAGCTGGGTGCGGTGCAGCGACACACTCGCTGTATCAGCGATCGGTATGAACACGGAGCTCACAGGAGCAGCTGGGTGCGGTGCAGTGACACACACCCTGTATCAGCGATCGGGATGAACACGGAGCTCACAGGAGCTGCTGGGTGCGGTGCAGCGACACACCCGCTGTATCAGCGATCGGTATGAATACGGAGCTCACAGGAGCAGCTGGGTGCGGTGCAGCGACACACTCGCTGTATCAGCGATCGGTATGAACACGGAGCTCACAGGAGCAGCTGGGTGCGGTGCAGCGACACACTCGCTGTATCAGCGATCGGTATGAACACGGAGCTGACAGGAGCAGCTGGGTGCGGTGCAGCGACACACTCACTGTATCAGCGATCGGTATGAACACGGAGCTCACAGGAGCAGCTGGGTGCGGTGCAGTGACACACTCGCTGTTTCAGCTATCAGTATGAACACGGAGCTCACAGGAGGAGCTGGGTGCGATGCAGCGACACACTCGCTGTATCAGCGATCGGTATGAACTCGGCGCTCACAGGAGCAGCTGGGTGCGGTGCAGCGACACACTCGCTGTATCAGCGATCGGTATGAACACGGAGCTCACAGAGCAGCTGGGTGCGGTGCAGCGACACACTCGCTGTATCAGCGATCGGTATGAACACGGCGCTCACAGGAGCAGCTGGGTGCGGTGCAGCGACACACTCGCTGTATCAGCGATCGGTATGATCACGGAACAGCTGGGTGCGGTGTAGCGTGTCGCGATCGGTATGAACACGGAGCTCACAGGAGCAGCTGGGTGCGATGCAGCGATACACTCGCTGTATCAGCGATCGGAATGAACACGGCGCTCGCAGGAGCAGCTGGGTGCGGTGCAGCGACACACTCGCTGTATCAGCGATCGATATGAACACGGAGCTCATAGGAGCAGCTGGGTACGGTGCAGCGACACACTCGCTGTATCAGCGATCGGTATGAACACGGAGCTCACAGGAGCAGCTGGGTGCGGTGCAGCGACACACTCGCTGTATCAGCGATCGGTATGAACACGGAGCTCACAGGAGCAGCTGGGTGCGGTGCAGCGACACACTCGCTGTATCAGCGATCGGTATGAACACGGAGCTCACAGGAGCAGCTGGGTGCGGTGCAGCGACACACTCGCTGTATCAGCGATCGCTATGAACACGGAGCTCACAGGTGCAGCTGGGTGCGGTGCATTGACACACTCGCTGTATCAGCGATCGGTATGAATACGGAGCTCACAGGAGCAGCTGGGTGCGGTGCAGCGACACACTCGCTGTATCAGCGATTGGTAAGAACACGGAGCAGCTGGGTGCGGTGCAGCGACACACTCGCTGTTTCAGCGATCGGTATGAACACGGAGGTCACAGGAGAAGCTGGGTGCGGTGCAGCTACACACTCGCTGTATCAGCGATCGGTATGAACACGGAGCTCACAGGAGCAGCTGGGTGCGGTGCAGCGACACACTCGCTGTATCAGCGATCGGTATGAACACGGAGCTCACAGGAGCAGCTGGGTGCGGTGCAGCGACACACTCGCTGTATCAGCGGTCGGTATGAACACGGAGCAGCTGGGTGCGGTGCAGCGACACACTCGCTGTATCAGCGGTCGTTATGAACACGGAGCTCACGGGAGAAGCTGGGTGCGGGGCAGCGACACACTCGCTGTATCAGCGGTCGATATGAACACGGAGCTCACGGGAGAAGCTGGGTGCGATGAAGCGACACACTCGCTGTATCAGCGGTCGTTATGAACACGGAGCACACAGGAGAAGCTGGGTGAGGGGCAGCGACAGCCTCGCTGTATCAGCGGTCGTTATGAACACGGAGCTCACAGAAGCAGCTGGGTGCGGTGCAGCGACACACTCGCTGTATCAGCGATCGGTATGAACACGGAGCTCACAGGAGCAGCTGGGTGCGGTGCAGCGACACACTCGCTGTATCAGCGATCGATATGAACACGGAACAGCTGGGTGCGGTGCAGCGACACACTCGCTGTTTCAGCGATCGGTATGAACACGGAGCTCACAGGAGCAGCTGGGTGCGATGCAGCGATACACTCGCTGTATCAGCGATCGGTATGAACACGGCGCTCACAGGAGCAGCTGGGTGCGGTGCAGCGACACACTCGCTGTATCAGCGATCGGTATGAACACGGAACAGCTGGGTGCGGTGTAGCGTGTCGCGATCGGTATGAACACGGAGCTCACAGGAGCAGCTGGGTGCGATGCAGCGATACACTCGCTGTATCAGCGATCGGTATGAACACGGCGCTCACAGGAGCAGCTGGGTGCGGTGCAGCGACACACTCGCTGTATCAGCGATCGGTATGAACACGGAGCTAACAGGAGCAGCTGGGTGCGGTGCAGCGACACACTCGCTGTATCAGCGATCAGTATGAACACGGAGGTCACAGGAGCAGCTGGGTGCGGTGCATTGACACACTCGCTGTATCAGCGATCGGTATGAACACGGAGCTCACAGGAGCAGCTGGGTGTGTGGTGCAGCGACACACTCGCTGTATCAGCGATTGGTAAGAACACGGAGCAGCTGGGTGCGGTGCAGCGACACACTCTGTATCAGCAATCGGTATGAACACGGAGCTCACAGGAGCAGCTGGGTGCGGTGCAGCGACACACTCGCTGTATCAGCAATCGGTATGAACACGGAGCTAACAGGAGCAGCTGGGTGCGGTGCAGCGACACACTCGCTGTATCAGCGATCGGTATGAACACGGAGCTCACAGGAGCAGCTGGGTGCGGTGCAGCGACACACTCGCTGTATCAGCGATCGGTATGAACACGGAGCTCACAGGAGCAGCTGGGTGCGGTGCAGCGACACACTCGCTGTATCAGCGATCGGTATGAACACGGAGCTCACAGGAGCAGATGGGTGCGGTGCAGTGACACACTCGCTGTTTCAGCTATCAGTATGAACACGGAGCTCACAGGAGGAGCTCGGTGCGATGCAGCGACACACTCGCTGTATCAGCGATCGGTATGAACTCGGCGCTCGCAGGAGCAGCTGGGTGCGGTGCAGCGACACACTCGCTGTATCAGCGATCGGTATGAACACGGAGCTCACAGAGCAGCTGGGTGCGGTGCAGCGACACACTCGCTGTATCAGCGATCGGTATGAACACGGAGCTCACAGGAGCAGCTGCGTGCGGTGCAGCGACACCCTCGCTGTATCAGCGATTGGTAAGAACACGGAGCAGCTGGGTGCGGTGCAGCGACACACTCGCTGTATCAGCGATCGGTATGAATACGGAGCTCACAGGAGCAGCTGGGTGCGGTGCAGCGACACACTCGCTGTATCAGCGATCGGTATGAACACGGAGCTCACAGGAGCAGCTGGGTGCGGTGCAGCGACACACTCGCTGTATCAGCGATCGATATGAACACGGAACAGCTGGGTGCGGTGCAGCGACACACTCGCTGTTTCAGCGATCGGTATGAACACGGAGCTCACAGGAGCAGCTGGGTGCGATGCAGCGATACACTCGCTGTATCAGCGATCGGTATGAACACGGCGCTCACAGGAGCAGCTGGGTGCGGTGCAGCGACACACTCGCTGTATCAGCGATCGGTATGAACACGGAACAGCTGGGTGCGGTGTAGCGTGTCGCGATCGGTATGAACACGGAGCTCACAGGAGCAGCTGGGTGCGATGCAGCGATACACTCGCTGTATCAGCGATCGGTATGAACACGGCGCTCACAGGAGCAGCTGGGTGCGGTGCAGCGACACACTCGCTGTATCAGCGATCGGTATGAACACGGAGCTAACAGGAGCAGCTGGGTGCGGTGCAGCGACACACTCGCTGTATCAGCGATCAGTATGAACACGGAGGTCACAGGAGCAGCTGGGTGCGGTGCATTGACACACTCGCTGTATCAGCGATCGGTATGAACACGGAGCTCACAGGAGCAGCTGGGTGTGTGGTGCAGCGACACACTCGCTGTATCAGCGATTGGTAAGAACACGGAGCAGCTGGGTGCGGTGCAGCGACACACTCTGTATCAGCAATCGGTATGAACACGGAGCTCACAGGAGCAGCTGGGTGCGGTGCAGCGACACACTCGCTGTATCAGCAATCGGTATGAACACGGAGCTAACAGGAGCAGCTGGGTGCGGTGCAGCGACACACTCGCTGTATCAGCGATCGGTATGAACACGGAGCTCACAGGAGCAGCTGGGTGCGGTGCAGCGACACACTCGCTGTATCAGCGATCGGTATGAACACGGAGCTCACAGGAGCAGCTGGGTGCGGTGCAGCGACACACTCGCTGTATCAGCGATCGGTATGAACACGGAGCTCACAGGAGCAGATGGGTGCGGTGCAGTGACACACTCGCTGTTTCAGCTATCAGTATGAACACGGAGCTCACAGGAGGAGCTCGGTGCGATGCAGCGACACACTCGCTGTATCAGCGATCGGTATGAACTCGGCGCTCGCAGGAGCAGCTGGGTGCGGTGCAGCGACACACTCGCTGTATCAGCGATCAGTATGAACACGGAGGTCACAGGAGCAGCTGGGTGCGGTGCATTGACACACTCGCTGTATCAGCGATCGGTATGAACACGGAGCTCACAGGAGCAGCTGGGTGTGTGGTGCAGCGACACACTCGCTGTATCAGCGATTGGTAAGAACACGGAGCAGCTGGGTGCGGTGCAGCGACACACTCTGTATCAGCAATCGGTATGAACACGGAGCTCACAGGAGCAGCTGGGTGCGGTGCAGCGACACACTCGCTGTATCAGCAATCGGTATGAACACGGAGCTAACAGGAGCAGCTGGGTGCGGTGCAGCGACACACTCGCTGTATCAGCGATCGGTATGAACACGGAGCTCACAGGAGCAGCTGGGTGCGGTGCAGCGACACACTCGCTGTATCAGCGATCGGTATGAACACGGAGCTCACAGGAGCAGCTGGGTGCGGTGCAGCGACACACTCGCTGTATCAGCGATCGGTATGAACACGGAGCTCACAGGAGCAGATGGGTGCGGTGCAGTGACACACTCGCTGTTTCAGCTATCAGTATGAACACGGAGCTCACAGGAGGAGCTCGGTGCGATGCAGCGACACACTCGCTGTATCAGCGATCGGTATGAACTCGGCGCTCGCAGGAGCAGCTGGGTGCGGTGCAGCGACACACTCGCTGTATCAGCGATCGGTATGAACACGGAGCTCACAGAGCAGCTGGGTGCGGTGCAGCGACACACTCGCTGTATCAGCGATCGGTATGAACACGGAGCTCACAGGAGCAGCTGCGTGCGGTGCAGCGACACCCTCGCTGTATCAGCGATTGGTAAGAACACGGAGCAGCTGGGTGCGGTGCAGCGACACACTCGCTGTATCAGCAATCGGTATGAACACGGAGCTCACAGGAGCAGCTGGGTGCGGTGCAGCGACACACTCACTGTATCAGCAATCGGTATGAACACGGAGCTCACAGGAGCAGCTGGGTGCGGTGCAGCGACACACTGGCTGTATCAGCGATCGGTATGAACACGGAACTCACAGGAGCAGCTGGGTGCGGTGCAGCAACACACTCGCTGTATCAGCGATCGGTATGAACAAGGAGCTCATAGGAGCAGCTGGGTGCGGTGCAGGGACACACTCACTCTATCAGCGATCGGTATGAACACGGAGCTCACAGGAGCAGCTGGGTGCGGTGCAGCGACACACTCGCTGTATCAGCGATCGGTATGAACACGGAGCTCACAGGAGCAGCTGGGTGCGGTGCAGCGACACACTCGCTGTATCAGCGATCGGTATGAACACGGAGCTCACAGGAGCAGCTGGGTGCGGTGCAGCGACACACTCGCTGTATCAGCGATCGCTATGAACACGGAGCTCACAGGTGCAGCTGGGTGCGGTGCATTGACACACTCGCTGTATCAGCGATCGGTATGAATACGGAGCTCACAGGAGCAGCTGGGTGCGGTGCAGCGACACACTCGCTGTATCAGCGATTGGTAAGAACACGGAGCAGCTGGGTGCGGTGCAGCGACACACTCGCTGTTTCAGCGATCGGTATGAACACGGAGGTCACAGGAGAAGCTGGGTGCGGTGCAGCTACACACTCGCTGTATCAGCGATCGGTATGAACATGGAGCTCACAGGAGCAGCTGGGTGCGGTGCAGCGACACACTCGCTGTTTCAGCGATCGGTATGAACACGGAGCTCACAGGAGCAGCTGGGTGCGGTGCAGCGACACACTCGCTGTTTCAGCTATCAGTATGAACACGGAGCTCACAGGAGCAGCTGGGTGCGATGCAGCGACACACTCGCTGTATCAGCGATCGGTATGAACACGGAGGTCACAGGAGAAGCTGGGTGCGGTGCAGCTACACACTCGCTGTATCAGCGATCGGTATGAACACGGAGCTCACAGGAGCAGCTGGGTGCGCTGCATTGACACACTCGCTGTATCAGCGATCGGTATGAATACGGAGCTCACAGGAGCAGCTGGGTGCGGTGCAGCGACACACTCGCTGTATCAGCGATTGGTAAGAACACGGAGCAGCTGGGTGCGGTGCAGCGACACACTCGCTGTATCAGCAATCGGTATGAACACGGAGCTCACAGGAGCAGCTGGGTGCGGGGCAGCGACACACTCGCTGTATCAACGATCGGTATGAACACAGAGCTCACAGGAGCAGCTGGGTGCGGGGCAGCGACACGCTATATCAGCGATCGGTATGACACGGAGCTCACAGGAGCAGTGCAGGGACACACTCGCTGTATCAGCGATCGGTATGAACACGGAGCTCACAGGAGCAGCTGGGTGCGGTGCAGCGACACACTCGCTGTATCAGCGATCGGTATGAACACGGAGCTCACAGGAGCAGCTGGGTGCGGGGCAGCGACACGCTATATCAGCGATCGGTATGACACGGAGCTCACAGGAGCAGTGCAGGGACACACTCGCTGTATCAGCGATCGGTATGAACACGGAGCTCACAGGAGCAGCTGGGTGCGGTGCAGTGACACACTCGCTGTATCAGCGATCGGTATGAACACGGAGCTCACAGGAGCAGCTGGGTGCGGTGCATTGACACACTCGCTGTATCAGCGATCGGTATGAATACGGAGCTCACAGGAGCAGCTGGGTGCGGTGCAGCGACACACTCGCTGTATCAGCGATTGGTAAGAACACGGAGCAGCTGGGTGCGGTGCAGCGACACACTCTGTATCAGCAATCGGTATGAACACGGAGCTCACAGGAGCAGCTGGGTGCGGTGCAGCGACACACTCGCTGTATCAGCAATCGGTATGAACACGGAGCTCACAGGAGCAGCTGGGTGCGGTGCAGCGACACACTCGCTGTATCAGCGATCGGTATGAACACGGAGCTCACAGGAGCAGCTGGGTGCGGTGCAGTGACACACACCCTGTATCAGCGATCGGGATGAACACGGAGCTCACAGGAGCTGCTGGGTGCGGTGCAGCGACACACCCGCTGTATCAGCGATCGGTATGAATACGGAGCTCACAGGAGCAGCTGGGTGCGGTGCAGCGACACACTCGCTGTATCAGCGATTGGTAAGAACACGGAGCAGCTGGGTGCGGTGCAGCGACACACTCGCTGTATCAGCAATCGGTATGAACACGGAGCTCACAGGAGCAGCTGGGTGCGGTGCAGCGACACACTCGCTGTATCAGCGATCGGTATGAACACGGAGCTGACAGGAGCAGCTGGGTGCGGTGCAGCGACACACTCACTGTATCAGCGATCGGTATGAACACGGAGCTCACAGGAGCAGCTGGGTGCGGTGCAGTGACACACTCGCTGTTTCAGCTATCAGTATGAACACGGAGCTCACAGGAGGAGCTGGGTGCGATGCAGCGACACACTCGCTGTATCAGCGATCGGTATGAACTCGGCGCTCACAGGAGCAGCTGGGTGCGGTGCAGCGACACACTCGCTGTATCAGCGATCGGTATGAACACGGAGCTCACAGAGCAGCTGGGTGCGGTGCAGCGACACACTCGCTGTATCAGCGATCGGTATGAACACGGAGCTCACAGGAGCAGCTGGGTGCGGTGCATTGACACACTCGCTGTATCAGCGATCGGTATGAATACGGAGCTCACAGGAGCAGCTGGGTGCGGTGCAGCGACACACTCGCTGTATCAGCAATCGGTATGAACACGGAGCTCATAGGAGCAGCTGGGTGCGGTGCAGTGACACACTCAATGTATCAGCGCTCGGTATGAACACGGAGCTCACAGGAGCAGCTGGGTGCGGTGCAGCGACACACTCGCTGTATCAGCGATCGGTATGAACACGGAGCTCACAGGAGCAGCTGGGTGCGGTGCAGAGACACACTCGCTGTATCAGCGGTCGGTATGAACACGGAGCTCACAGGAGCAGCTGGGTACGGTACATTGACACACTCGCTGTATCAGCGATCGGTATGAATACGGAGCTCACAGGAGCAGCTGGGTGCGGTGCAGCGACACACTCGCTGTTTCAGCGATCGGTATGAACACGGAGGTCACAGGAGAAGCTGGGTGCGGTGCAGCTACACACTCGATGTATCAGCGATCGGTATGAACACAGAGCTCACAGGAGCAGCTGGGTGCGGGGCAGCGACACGCTATATCAGCGATCGGTATGACACGGAGCTCACAGGAGCAGTGCAGGGACACACTCGCTGTATCAGCGATCGGTATGAACACGGAGCTCACAGGAGCAGCTGGGTGCGGTGCAGCGACACACTCGCTGTATCAGCCATCGGTATGAACACGGAGCTCACAGGAGCAGCTGGGTGCGGTGCAGTGACACAGGAGCTGTATCAGCGATCGGTATGAACACGGAGCTCACAGGAGCAGCTGGGTGCGGTGCATTGACACACTCGCTGTATCAGCGATCGGTATGAATACGGAGCTCACAGGAGCAGCTGGGTGCGGTGCAGCGACACACTCGCTGTATCAGCGATTGGTAAGAACACGGAGCAGCTGGGTGCGGTGCAGCGACACACTCTGTATCAGCAATCGGTATGAACACGGAGCTCACAGGAGCAGCTGGGTGCGGTGCAGCGACACACTCGCTGTATCAGCAATCGGTATGAACACGGAGCTCACAGGAGCAGCTGGGTGCGGTGCAGCGACACACTCGCTGTATCAGCGATCGGTATGAACACGGAGCTCACAGGAGCAGCTGGGTGCGGTGCAGTGACACACACCCTGTATCAGCGATCGGGATGAACACGGAGCTCACAGGAGCTGCTGGGTGCGGTGCAGCGACACACCCGCTGTATCAGCGATCGGTATGAATACGGAGCTCACAGGAGCAGCTGGGTGCGGTGCAGCGACACACTCGCTGTATCAGCGATTGGTAAGAACACGGAGCAGCTGGGTGCGGTGCAGCGACACACTCGCTGTATCAGCAATCGGTATGAACACGGAGCTCACAGGAGCAGCTGGGTGCGGTGCAGCGACACACTCGCTGTATCAGCGATCGGTATGAACACGGAGCTGACAGGAGCAGCTGGGTGCGGTGCAGCGACACACTCACTGTATCAGCGATCGGTATGAACACGGAGCTCACAGGAGCAGCTGGGTGCGGTGCAGTGACACACTCGCTGTTTCAGCTATCAGTATGAACACGGAGCTCACAGGAGGAGCTGGGTGCGATGCAGCGACACACTCGCTGTATCAGCGATCGGTATGAACTCGGCGCTCACAGGAGCAGCTGGGTGCGGTGCAGCGACACACTCGCTGTATCAGCGATCGGTATGAACACGGAGCTCACAGAGCAGCTGGGTGCGGTGCAGCGACACACTCGCTGTATCAGCGATCGGTATGAACACTTAGCTCACAGGAGCAGCTGGGTGCGGTGCATTGACACACTCGCTGTATCAGCGATCGGTATGAATACGGAGCTCACAGGAGCAGCTGGGTGCGGTGCAGCGACACACTCGCTGTATCAGCAATCGGTATGAACACGGAGCTCATAGGAGCAGCTGGGTGCGGTGCAGTGACACACTCACTGTATCAGCGCTCGGTATGAACACGGAGCTCACAGGAGCAGCTGGGTGCGGTGCAGCGACACACTCGCTGTATCAGCGATCGGTATGAACACGGAGCTCACAGGAGCAGCTGGGTGCGGTGCAGAGACACACTCGCTGTATCAGCGGTCGGTATGAACACGGAGCTCACAGGAGCAGCTGGGTACGGTGCATTGACACACTCGCTGTATCAGCGATCGGTATGAATACGGAGCTCACAGGAGCAGCTGGGTGCGGTGCAGCGACACACTCGCTGTTTCAGCGATCGGTATGAACACGGAGGTCACAGGAGAAGCTGGGTGCGGTGCAGCTACACACTCGCTGTATCAGCGATCGGTATGAACACGGAGCTCACAGGAGCAGCTGGGTGCGGTGCAGCGACACACTCGCTGTTTCAGCGATCGGTATGAACACGGAGCTCACAGGAGCCGCTGGGTGTGGTGCAGCGACACACTCGCTGTATCAGCGATCGGTATGAACACGGAGCTCACAGGAGCAGCTGGGTGCGGTGCAGCGACACACTCGCTGTATCAGCGATCGGTATGAACACGGAGCTCACAGGAGCAGCTGGGTGCGGTGCAGCGACACATTCGCTGTATCAGCGGTCGGTATGAACACGGAGCAGCTGGGTGCGGTGCAGCGACACACTCGCTGTATCTGCGGTCGTTATGAACACGGAGCTCACGGGAGAAGCTGGGTGCGGGGCAGCGACACACTCGCTGTATCAGCTGTCGATATGAACACGGAGCTCACGGGAGAATCTGGGTGCGATGAAGCGACACACTCGCTGTATCAGCGATCGGTATGAACACGGAGCTCACAGGAGCAGCTGGGTGCGGTGCAGCGACACACTCGCTGTATCAGCAATCGGTATGAACACGGAGCTCACAGGAGCAGCTGGGTGCGGTGCAGCGAAACACTCGCTGTATCAGCGATCGGTATGAACACGGAGCTCACAGGAGCAGCTGGGTGCGGTGCAGCGACACACTCGCTGTATCAGCGATTGGTAAGAACACGGAGCAGCTGGGTGCGGTGCAGCGACACACTCGCTGTATCAGCAATCGGTATGAACACGGAGCTCACAGGAGCAGCTGGGTGCGGTGCAGCGACACACTCGCTGTATCAGCGATCGGTATGAACACGGAGCTGACAGGAGCAGCTGGGTGCGGTGCAGCGACACACTCACTGTATCAGCGATCGGTATGAACACGGAGCTCACAGGAGCAGCTGGGTGCGGTGCAGTGACACACTCGCTGTTTCAGCTATCAGTATGAACACGGAGCTCACAGGAGGAGCTGGGTGCGATGCAGCGACACACTCGCTGTATCAGCGATCGGTATGAACTCGGCGCTCACAGGAGCAGCTGGGTGCGGTGCAGCGACACACTCGCTGTATCAGCGATCGGTATGAACACGGAGCTCACAGAGCAGCTGGGTGCGGTGCAGTGACACAGGAGCTGTATCAGCGATCGGTATGAACACGGAGCTCACAGGAGCAGCTGGGTGCGGTGCATTGACACACTCACTGTATCAGCGATCGGTATGAATACGGAGCACACAGGAGCAGCTGGGTGCGGTGCAGCGACACACTCGCTGTATCAGCGATTGGTAAGAACACGGAGCAGCTGGGTGCGGTGTAGCGACACACTCGCTGCATCAGCAATCGGTATGAACACGGAGCTCACAGGAGCAGCTGGGTGCGGTGCAGCGACACACTCGCTGTATCAGCAATCGGTATGAACACGGAGCTCACAGGAGCAGCTGGGTGCGGTGTAGCGACACACTCGCTGTATCAGCGATCGGTATGAACACGGAGCTCACAGGAGCAGCTGGGTGCGGTGCAGCGACACACTCGCTGTATCAGCGATCGGTATGAACACGGAGCTCACAGGAGCAGCTGGGTGCGGTGCAGCGACACACTCGCTGTATCAGCGATCGGTATGAACACGGAGCTCACAGGAGCAGCTGGGTGCGGTGCAGCGACACACTCGCTGTATCAGCGATCGCTATGAACACGGAGCTCACAGGTGCAGCTGGGTGCGGTGCATTGACACACTCGCTGTATCAGCGATCGGTATGAATACGGAGCTCACAGGAGCAGCTGGGTGCGGTGCAGCGACACACTCGCTGTATCAGCGATTGGTAAGAACACAGGAGCAGCTGGGTGCGGTGCAGCGACACACTCGCTGTTTCAGCGATCGGTATGAACACGGAGGTCACAGGAGAAGCTGGGTGCGGTGCAGCTACACACTCGCTGTATCAGCGATCGGTATGAACACGGAGCTCACAGGAGCAGCTGGGTGCGGTGCAGCGACACACTCGCTGTTTCAGCGATCGGTATGAACACGGAGCTCACAGGAGCCGCTGGGTGTGGTGCAGCGACACACTCGCTGTATCAGCGATCGGTATGAACACGGAGCTCACAGGAGCAGCTGGGTGCGGTGCAGCGACACACTCGCTGTATCAGCGATCGGTATGAACAAGGAGCTCACAGGAGCAGCTGGGTGCGGTGCAGCGACACACTCGCTGTATCAGCGGTCGGTATGAACACGGAGCAGCTGGGTGCGGTGCAGCGACACACTCGCTGTATCAGCGGTCGTTATGAACACGGAGCTCACGGGAGAAGCTGGGTGCGGGGCAGCGACACACTCGCTGTATCTGCGGTCGATATGAACACGGAGCTCACGGGAGAAGCTGGGTGCGATGAAGCGACACACTCGCTGTATCAGCGATCGGTATGAACACGGAGCTCACAGGAGCAGTTGGGTGCGGTGCAGCGACACACTCGCTGTATCAGCGGTCTTATGAACACAGAGCACACAGGAGAAGCTGGGTGAGGGGCAGCGACAGCCTCGCTGTATCAGCGGTCGTTATGAACACGGAGCTCACAGAAGCAGCTGGGTGCGGTGCAGCGACACACTCGCTGTATCAGCGATCGGTATGAACACGGAGCTCACAGGAGCAGCTGGGTGCGGTGCAGCGACACACTCGCTGTATCAGCGATCGGTATGAACACGGAACAGCTGGGTGCGGTGCAGCGACACACTCGCTGTTTCAGCGATCGGTATGAACACGGAGCTCACAGGAGCAGCTGGGTGCGATGCAGCGATACACTCGCTGTATCAGCGATCGGTATGAACACGGCGCTCACAGGAGCAGCTGGGTGCGGTGCAGCGACACACTCGCTGTATCAGCGATCGGTATGAACACGGAACAGCTGGGTGCGGTGTAGCGTGTCGCGATCGGTATGAACACAGAGCTCACAGGAGCAGCTGGGTGCGATGCAGCGATACACTCGCTGTATCAGCGATCGGTATGAACACGGCGCTCACAGGAGCAGCTGGGTGCGGTGCAGCGACACACTCGCTGTATCAGCGATCGGTATGAACACGGAGCTCACAGGAGCAGCTGGGTGCGGTGCTGCGACACACTCGCTGTATCAGCGATCAGTATGAACACGGAGGTCACAGGAGCAGCTGGGTGCGGTGCATTGACACACTCGCTGTATCAGCGATCGGTATGAACACGGAGATCACAGGAGCAGCTGGGTGTGTGGTGCAGCGACACACTCGCTGTATCAGCGATTCTTAAGAACACGGAGCAGCTGGGTGCGGTGCAGCGACACACTCTGTATCAGCAATCGGTATAAACACGGAGCTCACAGGAGCAGCTGGGTGCGGTGCAGCGACACACTCGCTGTATCAGCAATCGGTATGAACACGGAGCTCACAGGAGCAGCTGGGTGCGGTGCAGCGACACACTCGCTGTATCAGCGATCGGTATGAACACGGAGCTCACAGGAGCAGCTGGGTGCGGTGCAGCGACACACTCGCTGTATCAGCGATCGGTATGAACACGGAGCTCACAGGAGCAGCTGGGTGCGGTGCAGCGACACACTCGCTGTATCAGCGATCGGTATGAACACGGAGCTCACAGGAGCAGCTGGGTGCGGTGCAGCGACACACTCGCTGTATCAGCGATCGGTATGAACACGGAGCTCACAGAGCAGCTGGGTGCGGTGCAGCGACACACTCGCTGTATCAGCGATCGGTATGAACACGGAGCTCACAGGAGCAGCTGGGTGCGGTGCATTGACACACTCGCTGTATCAGCGATCGGTATGAATACGGAGCTCACAGAGCAGCTGGGTGTGGTGCAGCGACACACTCGCTGTATCAGCGATCGGTATGAACACGGAGCTCACAGAGCAGCTGGGTGCGGTGCAGCGACACACTCGCTGTATCAGCGATCGGTATGAACACGGAGCTCACAGGAGCAGCTGGGTGCGGTGCATTGACACACTCACTGTATCAGCGATCGGTATGAATACGGAGCTCACAGAAGCAGCTGGGTGCGGTGCAGTGACACACTCGCTGTATCAGCGATTGGTAAGAACACGGAGCAGCTGGGTGCAGTGTAGCGACACACTCGCTGTATCAGCAATCGGTATGAACACGGAGCTCACAGGAGCAGCTGGGTGCGGTGCAGCGACACACTCGCTGTATCAGCAATCGGTATGAACACGGAGCTCACAGGAGCAGCTGGGTGCGGTGTAGCGACACACTCGCTGTATCAGCGATCGGTATGAACACGGAGCTCACAGGAGCAGCTGGGTGCGGTGCAGCGACACACTCGCTGTATCAGCGATCGGTATGAACACGGAGCTCACAGGAGCAGCTGGGTGCGGTGCAGCGACACACTCGCTGTATCAGCGATCGGTATGAACACGGAGCTCACAGGAGCAGCTGGGTGCGGTGCAGCGACACACTCGCTGTATCAGCGATCGCTATGAACACGGAGCTCACAGGTGCAGCTGGGTGCGGTGCATTGACACACTCGCTGTATCAGCGATCGGTATGAATACGGAGCTCACAGGAGCAGCTGGGTGCGGTGCAGCGACACACTCGCTGTATCAGCGATTGGTAAGAACACAGGAGCAGCTGGGTGCGGTGCAGCGACACACTCGCTGTTTCAGCGATCGGTATGAACACGGAGGTCACAGGAGAAGCTGGGTGCGGTGCAGCTACACACTCGCTGTATCAGCGATCGGTATGAACACGGAGCTCACAGGAGCAGCTGGGTGCGGTGCAGCGACACACTCGCTGTTTCAGCGATCGGTATGAACACGGAGCTCACAGGAGCCGCTGGGTGTGGTGCAGCGACACACTCGCTGTATCAGCGATCGGTATGAACACGGAGCTCACAGGAGCAGCTGGGTGCGGTGCAGCGACACACTCGCTGTATCAGCGATCGGTATGAACAAGGAGCTCACAGGAGCAGCTGGGTGCGGTGCAGCGACACACACGCTGTATCAGCGGTCGGTATGAACACGGAGCAGCTGGGTGCGGTGCAGCGACACACTCGCTGTATCAGCGGTCGTTATGAACACGGAGCTCACGGGAGAAGCTGGGTGCGGGGCAGCGACACACTCGCTGTATCAGCGGTCGATATGAACACGGAGCTCACGGGAGAAGCTGGGTGCGATGAAGCGACACACTCGCTGTATCAGCGATCGGTATGAACACGGAGCTCACAGGAGCAGTTGGGTGTGGTGCAGCGACACACTCGCTGTATCAGCGGTCTTATGAACACAGAGCACACAGGAGAAGCTGGGTGAGGGGCAGCGACAGCCTCGCTGTATCAGCGGTCGTTATGAACACGGAGCTCACAGAAGCAGCTGGGTGCGGTGCAGCGACACACTCGCTGTATCAGCGATCGGTATGAACACGGAGCTCACAGGAGCAGCTGGGTGCGGTGCAGCGACACACTCGCTGTATCAGCGATCGGTATGAACACGGAACAGCTGGGTGCGGTGCAGCGACACACTCGCTGTTTCAGCGATCGGTATGAACACGGAGCTCACAGGAGCAGCTGGGTGCGATGCAGCGATACACTCGCTGTATCAGCGATCGGTATGAACACGGCGCTCACAGGAGCAGCTGGGTGCGGTGCAGCGACACACTCGCTGTATCAGCGATCGGTATGAACACGGAACAGCTGGGTGCGGTGTAGCGTGTCGCGATCGGTATGAACACAGAGCTCACAGGAGCAGCTGGGTGCGATGCAGCGATACACTCGCTGTATCAGCGATCGGTATGAACACGGCGCTCACAGGAGCAGCTGGGTGCGGTGCAGCGACACACTCGCTGTATCAGCGATCGGTATGAACACGGAGCTCACAGGAGCAGCTGGGTGCGGTGCTGCGACACACTCGCTGTATCAGCGATCAGTATGAACACGGAGGTCACAGGAGCAGCTGGGTGCGGTGCATTGACACACTCGCTGTATCAGCGATCGGTATGAACACGGAGATCACAGGAGCAGCTGGGTGTGTGGTGCAGCGACACACTCGCTGTATCAGCGATTCTTAAGAACACGGAGCAGCTGGGTGCGGTGCAGCGACACACTCTGTATCAGCAATCGGTATAAACACGGAGCTCACAGGAGCAGCTGGGTGCGGTGCAGCGACACACTCGCTGTATCAGCAATCGGTATGAACACGGAGCTCACAGGAGCAGCTGGGTGCGGTGCAGCGACACACTCGCTGTATCAGCGATCGGTATAAACACGGAGCTAACAGGAGCAGCTGGGTGCCGTGCAGCGACACACTCGCTGTATCAGCGATCGGTATGAACACGGAGCTCACAGGAGCAGCTGGGTGCGGTGCAGCGACACACTCGCTGTATCAGCGATCGGTATGAACACGGAGCTCACAGGAGCAGCTGGGTGCGGTGCAGCGACACACTCGCTGTATCAGCGATCGGTATGAACACGGAGCTCACAGAGCAGCTGGGTGCGGTGCAGCGACACACTCGCTGTATCAGCGATCGGTATGAACACGGAGCTCACAGGAGCAGCTGGGTGCGGTGCATTGACACACTCGCTGTATCAGCGATCGGTATGAATACGGAGCTCACAGAAGCAGCTGGGTGCGGTGCAGCGACACCCTCGCTGTATCAGCGATTGGTAAGAACACGGAGCAGCTGGGTGCGGTGCAGCGACACACTCGCTGTATCAGCAATCGGTATGAACACGGAGCTCACAGGAGCAGCTGGGTGCGGTGCAGCGACACACTCGCTGTATCAGCATTCGGTATGAACACGGAGCTCACAGGAGCAGCTGGGTGCGGTGCAGCGACACACTCGCTGTATCAGCGATCGGTATGAACACGGAACTCACAGGAGCAGCTGGGTGCGGTGCAGCGACACACTCGCTGTATCAGCGATCGGTATGAACACGGAGCTCAGAGGAGCAGCTGGGTGCGGTGCAGTGACACACTCACTGTATCAGCGATCGGTATGAACACGGAGCTCACAGGAGCAGCTGGGTGCGGTGCAGCGACACACTCACTGTATCAGCGATCGGTATGAACACGGAGCTGACAGGAGCAGCTGGGTGCGGTGCAGCGACACACTCGCTGTATCAGCGATCGGTATGAACACGGAGCTCACAGGAGCAGCTGGGTGCGGTGCAGCGACACACTCGCTGTATCAGCGATCGCTATGAACACGGAGCTCACAGGTGCAGCTGGGTGCGGTGCATTGACACACTCGCTGTATCAGCGATCGGTATGAATACGGAGCTCACAGGAGCAGCTGGGTGCGGTGCAGCGACACACTCGCTGTATCAGCGGTCGATATGAACACGGAGCTCACGGGAGAAGCTGGGTGCGATGAAGCGACACACTCGCTGTATCAGCGATCGGTATGAACACGGAGCTCACAGGAGCAGTTGGGTGCGGTGCAGCGACACACTCGCTGTATCAGCGGTCTTATGAACACAGAGCACACAGGAGAAGCTGGGTGAGGGGCAGCGACAGCCTCGCTGTATCAGCGGTCGTTATGAACACGGAGCTCACAGAAGCAGCTGGGTGCGGTGCAGCGACACACTCGCTGTATCAGAGATCGGTATGAACACGGAGCTCACAGGAGCAGCTGGGTGCGGTGCAGCGACACACTCGCTGTATCAGCGATCGGTATGAACACGGAACAGCTGGGTGCGGTGCAGCGACACACTCGCTGTTTCAGCGATCGGTATGAACACGGAGCTCACAGGAGCAGCTGGGTGCGATGCAGCGATACACTCGCTGTATCAGCGATCGGTATGAACACGGCGCTCACAGGAGCAGCTGGGTGCGGTGCAGCGACACACTCGCTGTATCAGCGATCGGTATGAACACGGAACAGCTGGGTGCGGTGTAGCGTGTCGCGATCGGTATGAACACAGAGCTCACAGGAGCAGCTGGGTGCGATGCAGCGATACACTCGCTGTATCAGCGATCGGTATGAACACGGCGCTCACAGGAGCAGCTGGGTGCGGTGCAGCGACACACTCGCTGTATCAGCGATCGGTATGAACACGGAGCTCACAGGAGCAGCTGGGTGCGGTGCTGCGACACACTCGCTGTATCAGCGATCAGTATGAACACGGAGGTCACAGGAGCAGCTGGGTGCGGTGCATTGACACACTCGCTGTATCAGCGATCGGTATGAACACGGAGATCACAGGAGCAGCTGGGTGTGTGGTGCAGCGACACACTCGCTGTATCAGCGATTCTTAAGAACACGGAGCAGCTGGGTGCGGTGCAGCGACACACTCTGTATCAGCAATCGGTATAAACACGGAGCTCACAGGAGCAGCTGGGTGCGGTGCAGCGACACACTCGCTGTATCAGCAATCGGTATGAACACGGAGCTCACAGGAGCAGCTGGGTGCGGTGCAGCGACACACTCGCTGTATCAGCGATCGGTATAAACACGGAGCTAACAGGAGCAGCTGGGTGCCGTGCAGCGACACACTCGCTGTATCAGCGATCGGTATGAACACGGAGCTCACAGGAGCAGCTGGGTGCGGTGCAGCGACACACTCGCTGTATCAGCGATCGGTATGAACACGGAGCTCACAGGAGCAGCTGGGTGCGGTGCAGCGACACACTCGCTGTATCAGCGATCGGTATGAACACGGAGCTCACAGAGCAGCTGGGTGCGGTGCAGCGACACACTCGCTGTATCAGCGATCGGTATGAACACGGAGCTCACAGGAGCAGCTGGGTGCGGTGCATTGACACACTCGCTGTATCAGCGATCGGTATGAATACGGAGCTCACAGAAGCAGCTGGGTGCGGTGCAGCGACACCCTCGCTGTATCAGCGATTGGTAAGAACACGGAGCAGCTGGGTGCGGTGCAGCGACACACTCGCTGTATCAGCAATCGGTATGAACACGGAGCTCACAGGAGCAGCTGGGTGCGGTGCAGCGACACACTCGCTGTATCAGCATTCGGTATGAACACGGAGCTCACAGGAGCAGCTGGGTGCGGTGCAGCGACACACTCGCTGTATCAGCGATCGGTATGAACACGGAACTCACAGGAGCAGCTGGGTGCGGTGCAGCGACACACTCGCTGTATCAGCGATCGGTATGAACACGGAGCTCAGAGGAGCAGCTGGGTGCGGTGCAGTGACACACTCACTGTATCAGCGATCGGTATGAACACGGAGCTCACAGGAGCAGCTGGGTGCGGTGCAGCGACACACTCACTGTATCAGCGATCGGTATGAACACGGAGCTGACAGGAGCAGCTGGGTGCGGTGCAGCGACACACTCGCTGTATCAGCGATCGGTATGAACACGGAGCTCACAGGAGCAGCTGAGTGCGGTGCAGCGACACACTCGCTGTATCAGCGATCGCTATGAACACGGAGCTCACAGGTGCAGCTGGGTGCGGTGCATTGACACACTCGCTGTATCAGCGATCGGTATGAATACGGAGCTCACAGGAGCAGCTGGGTGCGGTGCAGCGACACACTCGCTGTATCAGCGATTGGTAAGAACACGGAGCAGCTGGGTGCGGTGCAGCGACACACTCGCTGTTTCAGCGATCGGTATGAACACGGAGGTCACAGGAGAAGCTGGGTGCGGTGCAGCAACACACTCGCTGTATCAGCGATCGGTATGACCACGGAGCTCACAGGAGCAGCTGGGTGCAGTGCAGCGACACACTCGCTGTTTCAGCGATCGGTATGAACACGGAGCTCACAGGAGCCGCTGGGTGTGGTGCAGCGACACACTCGCTGTATCAGCGATCGGTATGAACACGGAGCTCACAGGAGCAGCTGGGTGCGGTGCAGCGACACACTCGCTGTATCAGCGATCGGTATGAACACGGAGCTCACAGGAGCAGCTGGGTGCGGTGCAGCGACACACTCGCTGTATCAGCGGTCGGTATGAACACGGAGCAGCTGGGTGCGGTGCAGCGACACACTCGCTGTATCAGCGGTCGTTATGAACACGGAGCTCACGGGAGAAGCTGGGTGCGGGGCAGCGACACACTCGCTGTATCAGCGGTCGATATGAACACGGAGCTCACGGGAGAAGCTGGGTGCGATGAAGCGACACACTCGCTGTATCAGCGATCGGTATGAACACGGAGCTCACAGGAGCAGTTGGGTGCAGTGCAGCGACACACTCGCTGTATCAGCGGTCGTTATGAACACGGAGCACACAGGAGAAGCTGGGTGAGGGGCAGCGACAGCCTCGCTGTATCAGCGGTCGTTATGAACACGGAGCTCACAGAAGCAGCTGGGTGAGTGCAGCGACACACTCGCTGTATCAGCGATCGGTATGAACACAGAGCTCACAGGAGCAGCTGGGTGCGGTGCAGCGACACACTCGCTGTATCAGCGATCGGTATGAACACGGAACAGCTGGGTGCGGTGCAGCGACACACTCGCTGTTTCAGCGATCGGTATGAACACGGAGCTCACAGGAGCAGCTGGGTGCGGTGCAGCGACACACTCGCTGTATCAGCGATCGGTATGAACACGGAGCTCACAGGAGCAGCTGGGTGCGGTGCAGCGACACACTCGCTGTATCAGCGATCGGTATGAACACGGAGCTCACAGGAGCAGCTGGGTGCGGTGCAGCGACACACTCGCTGTATCAGCGATCGGTATGAACACGGAGCTCACAGGAGCAGCTGGGTGCGGTGCAGCGACACACTCGCTGTATCAGCGATCGGTATGAACACGGAGCTCACAGAGCAGCTGGGTGCGGTGCAGCGACACACTCGCTGTATCAGCGATCGGTATGAACACGGAGCTCACAGGAGCAGCTGGGTGCGGTGCATTGACACACTCGCTGTATCAGCGATCGGTATGAATACGGAGCTCACAGAAGCAGCTGGGTGCGGTGCAGCGACACCCTCGCTGTATCAGCGATTGGTAAGAACACGGAGCAGCTGGGTGCGGTGCAGCGACACACTCGCTGTATCAGCAATCGGTATGAACACGGAGCTCACAGGAGCAGCTGGGTGCGGAGCAGCGACACACTCGCTGTATCAGCGATCGGTATGAACACGGAGCTCACAGGAGCAGCTGGGTGCGGTGCAGCGACACACTCGCTGTATCAGCGATCGGTATGAACACGGAACTCACAGGAGCAGCTTGGTGCGGTGCAGCGACACACTCGCTGTATCAGCGATCGGTATGAACACGGAGCTCACAGGAGCAGCTGGGTGCGGTGCAGCGACACACTCGCTGTATCAGCGATCGCTATGAACACGGAGCTCACAGGTGCAGCTGGGTGCGGTGCATTGACACACTCGCTGTATCAGCGATCGGTATGAATACGGAGCTCACAGGAGCAGCTGGGTGCGGTGCAGCGACACACTCGCTGTATCAGCGATTGGTAAGAACACGGAGCAGCTGGGTGCGGTGCAGCGACACACTCGCTGTTTCAGCGATCGGTATGAACACGGAGGTCACAGGAGAAGCTGGGTGCGGTGCAGCAACACACTCGCTGTATCAGCGATCGGTATGAACACGGAGCTCACAGGAGCAGCTGGGTGCAGTGCAGCGACACACTCGCTGTTTCAGCGATCGGTATGAACACGGAGCTCACAGGAGCCGCTGGGTGTGGTGCAGCGACACACTCGCTGTATCAGCGATCGGTATGAACACGGAGCTCACAGGAGCAGCTGGGTGCGGTGCAGCGACACACTCGCTGTATCAGCGATCGGTATGAACACGGAGCTCACAGGAGCAGCTGGGTGCGGTGCAGCGACACACTCGCTGTATCAGCGATCGGTATGAACACGGAGCAGCTGGGTGCGGTGCAGCGACACACTCGCTGTATCAGCGGTCGTTATGAACACGGAGCTCACGGGAGAAGCTGGGTGTGGGGCAGCGACACACTCGCTGTATCAGCGGTCGATATGAACACGGAGCTCACGGGAGAAGCTGGGTGCGATGAAGCGACACACTCGCTGTATCAGCGATCGGTATGAACACGGAGCTCACAGGAGCAGTTGGGTGCAGTGCAGCGACACACTCGCTGTATCAGCGGTCGTTATGAACACGGAGCACACAGGAGAAGCTGGGTGAGGGGCAGCGACAGCCTCGCTCTATCAGCGGTCGTTATGAACACGGAGCTCACAGAAGCAGCTGGGTGAGTGCAGCGACACACTCGCTGTATCAGCGATCGGTATGAACACAGAGCTCACAGGAGCAGCTGGGTGCGGTGCAGCGACACACTCGCTGTATCAGCGATCGGTATGAACACGGAACAGCTGGGTGCGGTGCAGCGACACACTCGCTGTTTCAGCGATCGGTATGAACACGGAGCTCACAGGAGCAGCTGGGTGCGGTGCAGCGACACACTCGCTGTATCAGCGATCGGTATGAACACGGAGCTCACAGGAGCAGCTGGGTGCGGTGCAGCGACACACTCGCTGTATCAGCGATCGGTATGAACACGGAGCTCACAGGAGCAGCTGGGTGCGGTGCAGCGACACACTCGCTGTATCAGCGATCGGTATGAACACGGAGCTCACAGGAGCAGCTGGGTGCGGTGCAGCGACACACTCGCTGTATCAGCGATCGGTATGAACACGGAGCTCACAGAGCAGCTGGGTGCGGTGCAGCGACACACTCGCTGTATCAGCGATCGGTATGAACACGGAGCTCACAGGAGCAGCTGGGTGCGGTGCATTGACACACTCGCTGTATCAGCGATCGGTATGAATACGGAGCTCACAGAAGCAGCTGGGTGCGGTGCAGCGACACCCTCGCTGTATCAGCGATTGGTAAGAACACGGAGCAGCTGGGTGCGGTGCAGCGACACACTCGCTGTATCAGCAATCGGTATGAACACGGAGCTCACAGGAGCAGCTGGGTGCGGTGCAGCGACACACTCGCTGTATCAGCAATCGGTATGAACACGGAGCTCACAGGAGCAGCTGGGTGCGGTGCAGCGACACACTCGCTGTATCAGCGATCGGTATGAACACGGAACTCACAGGAGCAGCTGGGTGCGGTGCAGCGACACACTCGCTGTATCAGCGATCGGTATGAACACGGAGCTCACAGGAGCAGCTGGGTGCGGTGCAGCGACACACTCGCTGTATCAGCGATCGCTATGAACACGGAGCTCACAGGTGCAGCTGGGTGCGGTGCATTGACACACTCGCTGTATCAGCGATCGGTATGAATACGGAGCTCACAGGAGCAGCTGGGTGCGGTGCAGCGACACACTCGCTGTATCAGCGGTCGTTATGAACACGGAGCTCACGGGAGAAGCTGGGTGCGGGGCAGCGACACACTCGCTGTATCAGCGGTCGATATGAACACGGAGCTCACGGGAGAAGCTGGGTGCGATGAAGCGACACACTCGCTGTATCAGCGATCGGTATGAACACGGAGCTCACAGGAGCAGCTGGGTGCAGTGCAGCGACACACTCGCTGCATCAGCGGTCGTTATGAACACGGAGCACACAGGAGAAGCTGGGTGAGGGGCAGCGACAGCCTCGCTGTATCAGCGGTCGTTATGAACACGGAGCTCACAGAAGCAGCTGGGTGCGGTGCAGCGACACACTCGCTGTATCAGCGATCGGTATGAACACAGAGCTCACAGGAGCAGCTGGGTGCGGTGCAGCGACACATTCGCTGTATCAGCGATCGGTATGAACACGGAACAGCTGGGTGCGGTGCAGCGACACACTCGCTGTTTCAGCGATCGGTATGAACACGGAGCTCACAGGAGCAGCTGGGTGCGATGCAGCGATACACTCGCTGTATCAGCGATCGGTATGAACACGGCGCTCACAGGAGCAGCTGGGTGCGGTGCAGCGACACACTCGCTGTATCAGCGATCGGTATGAACACGGAACAGCTGGGTGCGGTGTAGCGTGTCGCGATCGGTATGAACACGGAGCTCACAGGAGCAGCTGGGTGCGATGCAGCGATACACTCGCTGTATCAGCGATCGGTATGAACACGGCGCTCACAGGAGCAGCTGGGTGCGGTGCAGCGACACACTCGCTGTATCAGCGATCGGTATGAACACGGAGCTCACAGGAGCAGCTGGGTGCGGTGCAGCGACACACTCGCTGTTTCAGCGATCGGTATGAACACGGAGCTCACAGGAGCAGCTGGGTGCGGTGCAGCGAAACACTCGCTGTATCAGCGATCGTTATGAACACGGGGCTCACAGGAGCTGCTGGGTGCGGTGCAGCGACACACTCGCTGTATCAGCGATCGGTATGAACACGGAGCTCACAGGAGCAGCTGGGTGCGGTGCAGCCACACACTCGCTGTATCAGCGATCGGTATGAACACGGAGCTCACAGGAGCAGCTCGGTGCGGTGCAGCCACACACTCGCTGTATCAGCGATCGGTATGAACACGGAGCTCACAGGAGCAGCTGGGTGCAATGCAGCGACACACCCGCTGTATCAGCGATTTGTATGAACACGGAGCTCACAAGAGAAGCTGGATGCGGTGCAGCGACACACTCGCTGTATCAGCGATCGGTATGAACACGGAGATCACAGGAGCAGCTGGTGCGGTGCAGCGAAACACTCGCTGTATCAGCGATCGTTATGAACACGGGGCTCACAGGAGCTGCTGGGTGCGGTGCAGCGACACACTCGCTGTATCAGCGATCGGTATGAACACGGAGCTCACAGGAGCAGCTGGGTGCGGTGCAGCGACACACTCGCTGTTTCAGCGATCGGTATGAACACGGAGCTCACAGGAGCCGCTGGGTGCGGTGCAGCGACACACTCGCTGTATCAGCGATCGGTATGAATACGGAACTCACAGGAGCAGCTGGGTGCGGTGCAGCGACACACCTGCTGTATCAGCGATCGGTATGAACACGGAGCTCACAGGAGCAGCTGGGTGCAATGCAGCGACACACCCGCTGTATGAGCGATTTGTATGAACACGGAGCTCACAAGAGAAGCTGGGTGCGGGGCAGCTACACACTCACTGTATCAGCGATCGGTATGAACACGGAGCTCACAGGAGCAGCTGGATGCGGTGCAGTGACACACTCGCTGTTTCAGAGATCGGTATGAACACGGAGCTCACAGGAGCAGCTGAGTGCGGTGCAGCGACACACTCGCTGTATCAGCGATCGGTATGAACACGGAGCTCACAGGAGCAGCTCGGTGCGGTGCAGCGACACACTCGCTGTATCAGCGATCGGTATGAACACGGAGCTCACAGGAGCAGCTGGGTGCGGTGCAGCGACACACTCGCTGTTTCAGCGATCGGTATGAACACGGAGCTCACAGGAGCAGCTGGGTGCGGTGCAGTAACACACTCGCTGTTTCAGAGATCGGTATTAACACGGAGCTCACAGGAGCAGCTGGGTGCGGTGCAGCGACACACTCGCTGTATCAGCGATCGGTATGAATACGGAGCAGCTGGGTGCGGTGCAGCGACACACTCGCTGTATCAGCGATCGGTATGAACAAGGAGCTCACAGGAGCAGCTGGGTGCGGTGCAGCGACACACTCGCTGTATCAGCGATCGGTATGAACACGGAGCTCACAGGAGCAGCTGGGTGCAGTGCAGCGACACACTCGCTGTTTCACCGATCGGTATGAACACGGAGATCACAGGAGCAGCTGGTGCGGTGCAGCGAAACACTCGCTGTATCAGCGATCGTTATGAACACGGGGCTCACAGGAGCTGCTGGGTGCTGTACAGCGACACACTCGCTGTATCAGCGATCGGTATGAACACGGAGCTCACAGGAGCAGCTGGGTGCGGTGCAGCGACACACTCGCTGTATCAGCGATCGGTATGAACACGGAGCTCACAGGAGCAGCTCGGTGCGGTGCAGCGACACACTCGCTGTATCAGCGATCGGTATGAACACAGAGCTCACAGGAGCAGCTGGGTGCAATGCAGCGACACACCCGCTGTATCAGCGATTTGTATGAACACGGAGCTCACAAGAGAAGCTGGGTGCGGGGCAGCTACACACTCACTGTATCAGCGATCGGTATGAACACGGAGCTCACAGGAGCAGCTGGGTGCGGTGCAGTGACACACTCGCTGTTTCAGAGATCGGTATGAACACGGAGCTCACAGGAGCAGCTGGGTGCGGTGCAGCGACACACTCGCTGTATCAGCGATCGGTATGAACACGGAGCTCACAGGAGCAGCTCGGTGCGGTGCAGCGACACACTCGCTGTTTCAGCGATCGGTATAAACACGGAGCTCACAGGAGCAGCTGGGTGCGGTGCAGCGACACACTCGCTGTTTCAGCGATCGGTATGAACACGGAGCTCACAGGAGCAGCTGGGTGCGGTGCAGTAACACACTCGCTGTTTCAGAGATCGGTATGAACACGGAGCTCACAGGAGCAGCTGGGTGCGGTGCAGCGACACACTCGCTGTATCAGCGATCGGTATGAACACGGAGCTAACAGGAGCAGCTGGGTGCGGTGCAGCGATACACTCGCTGTTTCAGCGATCGTTATGAACACGGAGCTCACAGGAGCAGCTGGGTGCGGTGCAGCGACACACTCGCTGTATCAGCGATCGGTATGAACACGGAGCTCACAGGAGCAGCTGGGTGCGGTGCAGCGACACACTCGCTGTATCAGCGATCGGTATGAACACGGAGCTCACAGGAGCAGCTGGGTGCGGTGCAGCGACACACCCGCTGTATCAGCGATCGGTATGAACACGGAGCTCACAGGAGCAGCTGGGTGCAATGCAGCGACACACCCGCTGTATCAGCGATTTGTATGAACACGGAGCTCACAAGAGAAGCTGGGTGCGGGGCAGCTACACACTCACTGTATCAGCGATCGGTATGAACACGGAGCTCACAGGAGCAGCTGGGTGCGGTGCAGTGACACACTCGCTGTTTCAGAGATCGGTATGAACACGGAGCTCACACGAGCAGCTGGGTGCGGTGCAGCGACACACTCGCTGTTTCAGCGATCGGTATGAACACGGAGCTCACAGGAGCAGCTGGGTGCGGTGCAGTAACACACTCGCTGTTTCAGAGATCGGTATGAACACGGAGCTCACAGGAGCAGCTGGGTGCGGTGCAGCGACACACTCGCTGTATCAGCGATCGGTATGAATACGGAGCAGCTGGGTGCGGTGCAGCGGCACACTCGCTGTATCAGCGATCGGTATGAACAAGGAGCTCACAGGAGCAGCTGGGTGCGGTGCAGCGACACACTCGCTGTATCAGCGATCGGTATGAACACGAAGCTCACAGGAGCAGCTGGGTACAGTGCAGCGACACACTCGCTGTTTCACCGATCGGTATGAACATGGAGATCACAGGAGCAGCTGGTGCGGTGCAGCGAAACACTCGCTGTATCAGCGATCGTTATGAACACGGGGCTCACAGGAGCAGCTGGGTGCGGTGCAGCGACACACTCGCTGTATCAGCGATCGGTATGAACACGGAGCTCACAGGAGCAGCTGGGTGCGGTGCAGCCACACACTCGCTGTATCAGCGATCGGTATGAACACGTAGCTCACAGGAGCAGCTCGGTGCGGTGCAGCGACACACTCGCTGTATCAGCGATCGGTATGAACACGGAGCTCACAGGAGCAGCTGGGTGCGGTGCAGCGACACACCCGCTTTATCAGCGATCGGTATGAACACGGAGCTCACAGGAGCAGCTGGGTGCGGTGCAGCCACACACTCGCTGTATCAGCGATCGGTATGAACACGGAGCTCACAGGAGCAGCTGGGTGCGGTGCAGCGACACACTCGCTGTATCAGCGATCGGTATGAACACGGAGCTCACAGGAGCAGCTGGGTGCGGTGCAGCGACACACTCGCTGTTTCAGCGATCGGTATGAACACGGAGTTCACAGGAGCAGCTGGGTGCGATGCAGCGACACAATTGCTGTATCAGCGATTGGTATGAACACGGAGGTCACAGGAGAAGCTGGGTGTGGTGCAGCGACACACTCGCTGTTTCAGCGATCGGTATGAACACGGAGCTCACAGGAGCAGCTGGGTGCGGTGCAGCGACACACTCGCTGTATCAGCGATCGGTATGAACACGGAGCTCACAGGAGCAGCTGGGTGCGGTGCAGCGACACACCCGCTGTATCAGCGATCGGTATGAACACGGAGCTCACAGGAGCAGCTGGGTGCAATGCAGCGACACACCCACTGTATCAGCGATTGGTATGAACACGGAGCTCACAAGAGAAGCTGGGTGCGGGGCAGCTACACACTCACTGTATCAGCGATCGGTATGAACACGGAGCTCACAGGAGCAGCTGGGTGCGGTGCAGTGACACACTCGCTGTTTCAGAGATCGGTATGAACACGGAGCTCACAGGAGCAGCTGGGTGCGGTGCAGCGACACACTCGCTGTATCAGCAATCGGTATGAACACGGAGCTCACAGGAGCAGCTGGGTGCGGTGCAGCGACACACTCGCTGTATCAGCGATCGGTATGAATACGGAGCAGCTGGGTGCGGTGCAGCGACACACTCGCTGTATCAGCGATCGGTATGAACAAGGAGCTCACAGGAGCAGCTGGGTGCGGTGCAGCGACACACTCGCTGTATCAGCGATCGGTATGAACACGAAGCTCACAGGAGCAGCTGGGTACAGTGCAGCGACACACTCGCTGTTTCACCGATCGGTATGAACACGGAGATCACAGGAGCAGCTGGTGCGGTGCAGCGAAACACTCGCTGTATCAGCGATCGTTATGAACACGGGGCTCACAGGAGCAGCTGGGTGCGGTGCAGCGACACACTCGCTGTATCAGCGATCGGTATGAACACGGAGCTCACAGGAGCAGCTGGGTGCGGTGCAGCCACACACTCGCTGCATCAGCGATCGGTATGAACACGGAGCTCACAGGAGCAGCTCGGTGCGGTGCAGCGACACACTCGCTGTATCAGCGATCGGTATGAACACGGAGCTCACAGGAGCAGCTGGGTGCGGTGCAGCGACACACTCGCTGTTTCAGCGATCGGTATGAACAAGGAGCTCACAGGAGCCGCTGGGTGCGGTGCAGCGATACACTCGCTGTATCAGCGATCGGTATGAACACGGAACTCACAGGAGCAGCTGGGTGCGGTGCAGCGACACACCCGCTGTATCAGCGATCGGTATGAACACGGAGCTCACAGGAGCAGCTGGGTGTGGTGCAGCCACACAATCGCTGTATCAGCGATCGGTATGAACACGGAGCTCACAGGAGCAGCTCGGTGCGGTGCAGCGACACACTCGCTGTATCAGCGATCGGTATGAACACGGAGCTCACAGGAGCAGCTGGGTGCGGTGCAGCGACACACTCGCTGTTTCAGCGATCGGTATGAACACGGAGTTCACAGGAGCAGCTGGGTGCGATGCAGCGACACAATTGCTGTATCAGCGATCGGTATGAACACGGAGGTCACAGGAGAAGCTGGGTGTGGTGCAGCTACACACTCGCTGTTTCAGAGATCGGTATGAACACGGAGCTCACAGGAGCAGCTGGGTGCGGTGCAGCGACACACTCGCTGTATCTGCGATCGGTATGAACACGGAGCTAACATGAGCAGCTGGGTGCGGTGCAGCGACACACTCGCTGTTTCAGCGATCGGTATGAACACGGAGCTCACAGGAGCAGCTGGGTGCGGTGCAGCGACACACTCGCTGTATCAGCGATCGGTATGAACACGGAGCTCACAGGAGCAGCTGGGTTCGGTGCAGCGACACACTCGCTGTATCAGCGATCGGTATGAACACGGAGCTCACAGGAGCAGCTGGGTGCGGTGCAGCGACACACCCGCTGTATCAGCGATCGGTATGAACACGGAGTTCACAGGAGCAGCTGGGTGCGATGCAGCGACACACTTGCTGTATCAGCGATCGGTATGAACACGGAGGTCACAGGAGAAGCTGGGTGCGGTGCAGCTACACACTCGCTGTATCAGCGATCGGTATGAACACGGAGCTAACAGGAGCAGCTGGGTGCGGTGCAGCGACACACTCGCTGTATCAGCGATCGGTATGAACACGGAGCTCACAGGAGCAGCTGGGTGCGGTGCAGCGACACACCCGCTGTATCAGCGATCGGTATGAACACGGAGCTCACAGGAGCAGCTGGGTGCAATGCAGCGACACACCCGCTGTATCAGCGATCGGTATGAACACGGAGCTCACAGGAGCAGCTGGGTGTGGTGCAGTGACACACTCGCTGTTTCAGAGATCGGTATGAACACGGAGCTCACAGGAGCGGCTGGGTGCGGTGCAGCGACACACTCGCTGTATCAGCGATCGGTATGAACACGGAGCTCACAGGAGCAGCTGGGTGCGGTGCAGTAACACACTCGCTGTTTCAGAGATCGGTATGAACACGGAGCTCACAGGAGCAGCTGGGTGCGGTGCAGCGACACACTCGCTGTATCAGCGATCGGTATGAACAAGGAGCTCACAGGAGCAGCTGGGTGCTGTGCAGCGACACACTCGCTGTTTCAGCGATTTGTATGAACACGGAGCTCACAAGAGAAGCTGGGTGCGGGGCAGCTACACACTCACTGTATCAGCGATCGGTATGAACACGGAGCTAACAGGAGCAGCTGGGTGCGGTGCAGCGACACACTCGCTGTTTCAGCGATCGGTATGAACACGGAGCTCACAGGAGCAGCTGGGTGCTGTGCAGCGACACACTCGCTGTATCAGCGATCGGTATGAACACGGAGCTCACAGGAGCAGCTGGGTGCGGTGCAGCGACACACTAGCTGTATCAGCGATCGGTATGAACACGGAGCTCACAGGAGCAGCTGGGTGCGGTGCAGCGACACACCCGCTGTATCAGCGATCGGTATGAACACGGAGCTCACAGGAGCAGCTGGGTGCAATCACCCGCTGTATCAGCGATTTGTATGAACACGGAGCTCACACGAGAAGCTGGGTGCGGGGCAGCTACACACTCACTGTATCAGCGATCGGTATGAACACGGAGCTCACAGGAGCAGCTGTGTGTGGTGCAGTGACACACTCGCTGTTTCAGAGTTCGGTATGAACACGGAGCTCACAGGAGCAGCTGGGTGCGGTGCAGCGACACACTCGCTGTATCAACGATCGGTATGAACACGGAGCTCACAGGAGTAGCTGGGTGTGTGGTGCAGCGACACACTCGCTGTATTCGCGATCGGTATGAACACGGAGGAGCTGGGTGCGGTGCAGCGACACACTCGCTGTATCAGCAATCGGTATGAAAACGGAGCTCACAGGAGCAGCTGGGTGCGGTGCAGCGACACACCCGCTGTATCAGCGATCGGTAAACAAGGAGCTCACAGCAGCAGCTGGGTGCGGTGCAGCGACACACTCGCTGTATCAGCGATCGGTATGAAGACGGAGCTCACAGGAGCAGCTGGGTGCGGTGCAGCGACACACTCGCTGTATCAGCGATTGGTATGAACACGGAGCTCACAGGAGCAGCTGGGTGCGGTGCAGCGAAACACTCGCTGTATTAGCGATCGTTATGAACACAGAGCTCATAGGAGCAGCTGGGTGTGTGGTGCAGAGACACACTCGCTGTATCAGCGATCGGTATGAACACGGAGGAGCTGGGTGCGGTGCAGCGACACACTCGCTGTATCAGCGATCGGTATGAACACGGAGCTCACAGCAGCAGCTGGGTGCGGTGCAGCGACACACTCGCTGTATCAGCGATCGGTATGAAGACGGAGCTCACAGGAGCAGCTGGGTGCGGTGCAGCGACACACTCGCTGTGTCAGCGATCGTTATGAACACAGAGCTCACAGGAGCAGCTGGGTGTGTGGTGCAGCGACACACTCGCTGTATCAGCGATCGGTATGAACACGGAGCTCACAGGAGCAGCTGGGTGCGGTGCAGCGACACACTCGCTGTATTAGCGAACTTTATGAACACAGAGCTCACAGGAGCAGCTGGGTGTGTGGAGCAGCGACACACTCGCTGTAGCAGCGATCGGTATGAAGACGGAGCTTACAGGAGCAGCTGGGTGCGGTGCAGCGACACACTTCCTGTATAAGCGATCGTTATGAACACGGAGCTCACAGGAGCAGCTGGGTGCGGTGCAGCGACACACTCGCTGTATCAGCGATCGTTATGAACACGGAGCTCACAGGAGCAGCTGGGTGCGGTGCAGCGACACACTCACTGTATCAGCAATCGGAATGAACACGGAGCTCACAGGACCAGCTGGGTGTGTGGTGCAGCGACACACTCGCTGTATCAGCGATCGGTATGAACACGGGGCTGACAGGAGCAGCTGGGTGTGGTGCAGCGACACACTAGCTGTATCAGCGATCGTTATGAACACGGAGCTCACAGGAGCAGCTGGGTGTGTGGTGCAGCGAAACACTTGCTGTATCAGCGATCGTTATGAACACGGAGCTCACAGGAGCAGCTGGGTGTGTGGTGCAGCGACACACTCGCTGTATTAGCGATCGGTATGAACACGGAGGACCTGGGTGCGGTGCAGCGACACACTCGCTGTATCAGCAATCGGTATGAACACGGAGCTCACAGGAGCAGCTGGGTGCGGTGCAGCGACACACCCGCTGTATCAGCGATCAGTATGAACAAGGAGCTCACAGCAGCAGCTGGGTGCGGTGCAGCGACACACTCGCTGTATCAGCGATCGGTATGAAGACAGAGCTCACAGGAGCAGCTGGGTGCGGTGCAGCGACACACTCGCTGTATCAGCGATCGGTATGAACACGGAGCTCACAGGAGCAGCTGGGTGCAGTGCAGCGACACACTCGCTGTATTAGCGATCGTTATGAACACAGAGAACACAGGAGCAGCTGGGTGTGTGGTGCAGAGACACACTCGCTGTATGAGCGATCGGGATGAACACGGAGCTCACAGGAGCAGCTGGGTGCGGTGCAGCGACACACTCGCTGTATCAGCGATCGGTATGAACACGGAGGAGCTGGGTGCGGTGCAGCGACACACTCGCTGTATCAGCGATCGGTATGAACACGGAGCTCACAGCAGCAGCTGGGTGCGGTGCAGCGACACACTCGCTGTATCAGCGATCGGTATGAAGACGGAGCTCACAGGAGCAGCTGGGTGCGGTGCAGCGACACACTCGCTGTATCAGCGATCGGTATGAACACGGAGTTCACAGGAGCAGCTGGGTGCGATGCAGCGACACACTTGCTGTATCAGCGATCGGTATGAACACGGAGGTCACAGGAGAAGCTGGGTGCGGTGCAGCGACTCACTCGCTGTATCAGCGATCGGTATGAACACAGAGCTAACAGGAGCAGCTGGGTGCGGTGCAGCGACACACTCGCTGTTTCAGCGATTGGTATGAACACGGAGCTCACAGGAGCAGCTGGGTGCGGTGCAGCGACACACTCGCTGTATCAGCGATCGGTATGAACACGGAGCTCACAGGAGCAGCTGGGTGCGGTGCAGCGACACACCCGCTGTATCAGCGATCGGTATGAACACGGAGCTCACAGGAGCAGCTGGGTGCAATGCAGCGACACACCCGCTGTATCAGCGATTTGTATGAACACGGAGCTCACAAGAGAAGCTGGGTGCGGGGCAGCTACACACTCACTGTATCAGCGATCGGTATGAACACGGAGCTCACAGGAGCAGCTGGGTGCGGTGCAGTGACACACTCGCTGTTTCAGAGATCGGTATGAACACGGAGCTCACACGAGCAGCTGGGTGCGGTGCAGCGACACACTCGCTGTATCAGCGATCGGTATGAACACGGAGCTCACAGGAGCAGCTCGGTGCGGTGCAGCGACACACTCGCTGTATCAGCGATCGGTATGAACACGGAGCTCACAGGAGCAGCTGGGTGCGGTGCAGCGACACACTCGCTGTTTCAGCGATCGGTATGAACACGGAGCTCACAGGAGCAGCTGGGTGCGGTGCAGTAACACACTCGCTGTTTCAGAGATCGGTATGAACACGGAGCTCACAGGAGCAGCTGGGTGCGGTCCAGCGACACACTCGCTGTATCAGCGATCGGTATGAATACGGAGCAGCTGGGTGCGGTGCAGCGACACACTCGCTGTATCAGCGATCGGTATGAACAAGGAGCTCACAGGAGCAGCTGGGTGCGGTGCAGCGACACACTCGCTGTATCAGCGATCGGTATGAACACGAAGCTCACAGGAGCAGCTGGGTACAGTGCAGCGACACACTCGCTGTTTCACCGATCGGTATGAACACGGAGATCACAGGAGCAGCTGGTGCGGTGCAGCGAAACACTCGCTGTATCAGCGATCGTTATGAACACGGGGCTCACAGGAGCAGCTGGGTGCGGTGCAGCGACACACTCGCTGTATCAGCGATCGGTATGAACACGGAGCTCACAGGAGCAGCTGGGTGCGGTGCAGCCACACACTCGCTGTATCAGCGATCGGTATGAACAAGGAGCTCACATGAGCAGTTGGGTGTGCGGTGCAGCGACACACTCGCTGTATCAGCGATCGGTATGAACACGGAGCTCACAGGAGCAGCTGGGTGCGGTGCAGCGACACACCCGCTGTATCAGCGATCGGTATGAACACGGAGCTCACAGGAGCAGCTGGGTGCATGCAGCCACACACTCGCTGTATCAGCGATCGGTATGAACACGGAGCTCACAGGAGCAGCTCGGTGCGGTGCAGCGACACACTCGCTGTATCAGCGATCGGTATGAACACGGAGCTCACAGGAGCAGCTGGGTGCGGTGCAGCGACACACTCGCTGTTTCAGCGATCGGTATGAACACGGAGTTCACAGGAGCAGCTGGGTGCGATGCAGCGACACAATTGCTGTATCAGCGATCGGTATGAACACGGAGGTCACAGGAGAAGCTGGGTGTGGTGCAGCTACACACTCGCTGTTTCAGAGATCGGTATGAACACGGAGCTCACAGGAGCAGCTGGGTGCGGTGCAGCGACACACTCGCTGTATCTGCGATCGGTATGAACACGGAGCTAACAGGAGCAGCTGGGTGCGGTGCAGCGACACACTCGCTGTTTCAGCGATCGGTATGAACACGGAGCTCACAGGAGCAGCTGGGTGCGGTGCAGCGACACACTCGCTGTATCAGCGATCGGTATGAACACGGAGCTCACAGGAGCAGCTGGGTGCGGTGCAGCGACACACTCGCTGTATCAGCGATCGGTATGAACACGGAGCTCACAGGAGCAGCTGGGTGCGGTGCAGTGACACACTCGCTGTATCAGCGATCGGTATGAACACGGAGCTCACAGGAGCAGCTGGGTGCGGTGCAGCGACACACTCGCTGTATCAGCGATCGGTATGAATACGGAGCAGCTGGGTGCGGTGCAGCGACACACTTGCTGTATCAGCGATCGGTATGAACAAGGAGCTCACAGGAGCAGCTGGGTGCTGTGCAGCGACACACTAGCTGTATCAGCGATCGGTATGAACAAGGAGCTCACAGGAGCAGCTGGGTGCGGTGCAGCGACACACCCGCTGTATCAGCGATCGGTATGAACAAGAAGCTCACAGCAGCAGCTGGGTGCGGTGCAGCAACACACTCGCTGTATCAGCGATCGGTATGAAGACGGAGCTCACAGGAGCAGCTGGGTGCGGTGCAGCGACACACTCGCTGTATCAGCGATTGGTATGAACACAGAGCTCACAGGAGCAGCTGGGTGCGGTGCAGCGAAACACTCGCTGTATATTAGCGATCGTTATGAACACAGAGCTCATAGGAGCAGCTGGGTGTGTGGTGCAGAGACACACTCGCTGTATCAGCGATCGGTATGAACACGGAGGAGCTGGGTGCGGTGCAGCGACACACTCGCTGTATCAGCAATCGGTATGAACACGGAGCTCACAGCAGCAGCTGGGTGCGGTGCAGCGACACACTCGCTGTATCAGCGATCGGTATGAAGACGGAGCTCACAGGAGCAGCTGGGTGCGTGCAGCGACACACTCGCTGTGTCAGCGATCGTTATGAACACAGAGCTCACAGGAGCAGCTGGGTGTGTGGTGCAGCGACACACTCGCTGTATCAGCGATCGGTATGAACATGGAGCTCACAGGAGCAGCTGGGTGCGGTGCAGCGACACACTCGCTGTATTAGCGAACTTTATGAACACAGAGCTCACAGGAGCAGCTGGGTGTGTGGAGCAGCGACACACTCGCTGTAGCAGCGATCGGTATGAAGACGGAGCTTACAGGAGCAGCTGGGTGCGGTGCAGCGACACACTTCCTGTATAAGCGATCGTTATGAAACGGAGCTCACAGGAGCAGCTGGGTGCGGGTGCAGCGACACACTCGCTGTATCAGCGATCGTTATGAACACGGAGCTCACAGGAGCAGCTGGGTGCGGTGCAGCGACACACTCACTGTATCAGCAATCGGTATGAACACGGAGCTCACAGGACCAGCTGGGTGTGTGGTGCAGCGACACACTCGCTGTATCAGCGATCGGTATGAACATGGGGCTGACAGGAGCAGCTGGGTGTGGTGCAGCGACACACTAGCTGTAGCAGCGATCGTTATGAACACGGAGCTCACAGGAGCAGCTGGGTGTGTGGTGCAGCGAAACACTTGCTGTATCAGCGATCGTTATGAACACGGAGCTCACAGGAGCAGCTGGGTGCGGTGCAGCGACACACTCGCTGTATCAGCGATCGGTATGAATACGGAGCAGCTGGGTGCGGTGCAGCGACACACTTGCTGTATCAGCGATCGGTATGAACAAGGAGCTCACAGGAGCAGCTGGGTGCTGTGCAGCGACACACTAGCTGTATCAGCGATCGGTATGAACAAGGAGCTCACAGGAGCAGCTGGGTGCGGTGCAGCGACACACCCGCTGTATCAGCGATCGGTATGAACAAGAAGCTCACAGCAGCAGCTGGGTGCGGGTGCAGCAACACACTCGCTGTATCAGCGATCGGTATGAAGACGGAGCTCACAGGAGCAGCTGGGTGCGGTGCAGCGACACACTCGCTGTATCAGCGATTGGTATGAACACGGAGCTCACAGGGAGCAGCTGGGTGCGGTGCAGCGAAACACTCGCTGTATATTAGCGATCGTTATGAACACAGAGCTCATAGGAGCAGCTGGGTGTGTGGTGCAGAGACACACTCGCTGTATCAGCGATCGGTATGAACACGGAGGAGCTGGGTGCGGTGCAGCGACACACTCGCTGTATCAGCAATCGGTATGAACACGGAGCTCACAGCAGCAGCTGGGTGCGGTGCAGCGACACTCGCTGTATCAGCGATCGGTATGAAGACGGAGCTTACAGGAGCAGCTGGGTGCGTGCAGCGACACACTTCCTGTATAAGCGATCGTTATGAACACGGAGCTCACAGGAGCAGCTGGGTGCGGTGCAGCGACACACTCGCTGTATCAGCGATCGTTATGAACACGAGCTCACAGGAGCAGCTGGGTGCGGTGCAGCGACACACTCACTGTATCAGCAATCGGTATGAACACGGAGCTCACAGGACCAGCTGGGTGTGTGGTGCAGCGACACACTCGCTGTATCAGCGATCGGTATGAACACGGGGCTGACAGGAGCAGCTGGGTGTGGTGCAGCGACACACTAGCTGTAGCAGCGATCGTTATGAACACGGAGCTCACAGAGCAGCTGGGTGTGTGGTGCAGCGAAACACTTGCTGTATCAGCGATCGTTATTAACACGGAGCTCACAGGAGCAGCTGGGTGTGTGGTGCAGCGACACACTCGCTGTATTAGCGATCGGTATGAACACGGAGGAGCTGGGTGCGGTGCAGCGACACACTCGCTGTATCAGCAATCGGTTATGAACACGGAGCTCACAGGAGCAGCTGGGTGCGGTGCAGCAACACACCCGCTGTATCAGCGATCAGTATGAACAAGGAGCTCACAGCAGCAGCTGGGTGCGGTGCAGCGACACACTCGCTGTATCAGCGATCGGTATGAAGACAGAGCTCACAGGAGCAGCTGGGGTGCGGTGCAGCGGACACACTCGCTGTATCAGCGATCGGTATGAACACGGAGCTCACAGGAGCAGCTGGGTGCAGTGCAGCGACACACTCGCTGTATTAGCGATCGTTATGAACACGGAGCTCACAGGAGCAGCTGGGTGCGGTGCAGCGACACACTCGCTGTATCAGCGATCGGTATGAACACGGAGGAGCTGGGTGCGGTGCAGCGACACACTCGCTGTATCAGCGATCGGTATGAACACGGAGCTCACAGGACCAGCTGGGTGTGTGGTGCAGCGACACACTCGCTGTATCAGCGATCGGTATGAACACGGAGCTTCACAGACCAGCTGGGTGTGTGGTGCAGCGACACACTCGCTGTATCAGCGATCGTATGAACACGGGGCTGACAGGAGCAGCTGGGTGTGGTGCAGCGACACACTAGCTGTAGCAGCGATCGTTATGAACACGGAGCTCACAGGAGCAGCTGGGTGTGTGGTGCAGCGAAACACTTGCTGTATCAGCGATCGTTATGAACACGGAGCTCACAGGAGCAGCTGGGTGTGTGGTGCAGCGACACACTCGCTGTATTAGCGATCGGTATGAACACGGAGGAGCTGGGTGCGGTGCAGCGACACACCCGCTGTATCAGCGATCAGTATGAACAAGGAGCTCACAGCAGCAGCTGGGTGCGGTGCAGCGACACACTCGCTGTATCAGCGATCGGTATGAAGACAGGAGCTCACAGGAGCAGCTGGGTGCGGTGCAGCGACACACTCGCTGTATCAGCGATCGGTATGAACACGGAGCTCACAGGAGCAGCTGGGTGCAGTGCAGCGACACACTCGCTGTATTAGCGATCGTTATGAACACGGAGCTCACAGGAGCAGCTGGGTGCGGTGCAGCGACACACTCGCTGTATCAGCGATCGGTATGAACACGGAGGAGCTGGGTGCGGTGCAGCGACACACTCGCTGTATCAGCGATCGTATGAACACGGAGCTCACAGCAGCAGCTGGGTGCGGTGCAGCGACACACTCGCTGTATCAGCGATCGGTATGAAGACGGAGCTCACAGGAGCAGCTGGGTGCGGTGCAGCGACACACTCGCTGTATCAGCGATCGGTATGAACACGGAGCTCACAGGAGCAGCTGGGTGCAGTGCAGCGACACACTCGCTGTATTAGCGATCGTTATGAACACGGAGCTCACAGGAGCAGCTGGGTGCGGTGCAGCGACACACTCGCTGTATCAGCGATCGGTATGAACACGGAGGAGCTGGGTGCGGTGCAGCGACACACTCGCTGTATCAGCGATCGGTATGAACACGGAGCTCACAGGACCAGCTGGGTGTGTGGTGCAGCGACACACTCGCTGTATCAGCGATCGGTATGAACACGGGGCTGACAGGAGCAGCTGGGTGTGGTGCAGCGACACACTAGCTGTAGCAGATCGTTTATGAACACGGAGCTCACAGGAGCAGCTGGTGTGTGGTGCAGCGAAACACTTGCTGTATCAGCGATCGTTATGAACACGGAGCTCACAGGAGCAGCTGGGTGTGTGGTGCAGCGACACACTCGCTGTATTAGCGATCAGTATGAACACGGAGGAGCTGGGTGCGGTGCAGCGACACACTCGCTGTATCAGCAATCGGTATGAACACGGAGCTCACAGGAGCAGCTGGGTGCGGTGCAGCAACACACCCGCTGTATCAGCGATCAGTATGAACAAGGAGCTCACAGCAGCAGCTGGGTGCGGTGCAGCGACACACTCGCTGTATCAGCGATCGGTATGAAGACAGAGCTCACAGGAGCAGCTGGGTGCGGTGCAGCGACACACTCGCTGTATCAGCGATCGGTATGAACACGGAGCTCACAGGAGCAGCTGGGTGCAGTGCAGCGACACACTCGCTGTATTAGCGATCGTTATGAACACGGAGCTCACAGGAGCAGCTGGGTGCGGTGCAGCGACACACTCGCTGTATCAGCGATCGGTATGAACACGGAGGAGCTGGGTGCGGTGCAGCGACACACTCGCTGTATCAGCGATCGGTATGAACACGGAGCTCACAGCAGCAGCTGGGTGCGGTGCAGCGACACACTCGCTGTATCAGCGATCGGTATGAAGACGGAGATCGGTATGAACACGGAGTTCACAGGAGCAGCTGGGTGCGATGCAGCGATACACTTGCTGTATCAGCGATCGGTTATGAACACGGAGGTCACAGGAGAAGCTGGGGTGCGGTGCAGCTACACACTCGCTGTTTCAGAGATCGGTATGAAGACGGAGGCTCACAGGAGCAGCTGGGTGCGGTGCAGCGACACACTCGCTGTATCAGCGATCGGTATGAACACGGAGCTAACAGGAGCAGCTGGGTGCGGTGCAGCGACACACTCGCTGTTTCAGCGATCGGTATGAACACGGAGCTCACAGGAGCAGCTGGGGGTGCGGTGCAGCTCGACACACTCGCTGTATCAGCGATCGGTATGAACACGGAGCTCACAGGAGCAGCTGGGTGCGGTGCAGCGACACACTCGCTGTATCAGCGATCGGTATGAACACGGAGCTCACAGGAGCAGCTGGGTGCGGTGCAGCGACACACCCGCTGTATCAGCGATCGGGTATGAACACGGAGCTCACAGGAGCAGCTGGGTGCAATGCAGCGACACACCCGCTGTATCAGCGATTTGTATGAACACGGAGCTCACAAGAGAAGCTGGGTGCGGGGCAGCTACACACTCACTGTATCAGCGATCGGTATGAACACGGAGCTCACAGGAGCAGCTGGGTGCGGTGCAGTGACACACTCGCTTGTTTCAGAGATCGGTATGAACATGGAGCTCACAACGAGCAGCTGGGTGCGGTGCAGCGACACACTCGCTGTATCAGCGATCGGTATGAACACGGAGCTCACAGGAGCAGCTCGGTGCGGTGCAGCGACACACTCGCTGTATCAGCGATCGGTATGAACACGGAGCTCACAGGAGCAGCTGGGTGCGGTTGCAGCGACACACTCGCTGTTTCAGCGATCGGTATGAACACGGAGCTCACAGGAGCAGCTGGGTGTGTGGTGCAGCGACACAACTCGCTGTATCAGCAAATCGGTATGAACACGGAGCTCACAGGAGCAGCTGGGTGTGTGGTGCAGAGACACACTCGCTGTATCAGCGATCGGTATGAACACGGAGGAGCTGGGTGCGGTGCAGCGACACACTCGCTGTATCAGCAATCGGTATGAACACGGAGCTCACAGGAGCAGCTGGGTGTGTGGTGCAGCGACACACTCGCTGTATTAGCGATCGGTATGAACACGGAGGAGCTGGGTGCGGTGCAGCGACACACTCGCTGTATCAGCAATCGGTTATGAACACGGAGCTCACAGGAGCAGCTGGGGTGCGGTGCAGCAACACACCCGCTGTATCAGCGATCAGTATGAACAAGGAGCTCACAGCAGCAGCTGGGTGCGGGGTGCAGCGACACACTCGCTGTATCAGCGATCGTTATGAAGACAGAGCTCACAGGGAGCAGCTGGGTGCGGTGCAGCGACACACTCGCTGTATCAGCGATCGGTATGAACACGGAGCTCACAGGAGCAGCTGGGTGCAGTGCAGCGACACACTCGCTGTATTAGCGATCGTTATGAACACAGAGCTCACAGGAGCAGCTGGGTGTGTGGTGCAGAGACACACTCGCTGTATCAGCGATCGGGATGAACACGGAGCTCACAGGAGCAGCTGGGTGCGGTGCAGCGACACACTCGCTGTATCAGCGATCGGTATGAACACGGAGGGAGCTGGGTGCGGTGTGCAGCGACACACTCGCTGTATCAGCGATCGGTATGAACACGGAGCTCACAGCAGCAGCTGGGTGCGGTGTGCAGCGACACACTCGCTGTATCAGCGATCGGTATGAAGACGGAGCTCACAGGAGCAGCTGGGTGCGGTGCAGCGACACACTCGCTGTATCAGCGATCGGTATGAACACGGAGTTCACAGGAGCAGCTGGGGTGCGATGCAGCGATACACTTGCTGTATCAGCGATCGGTATGAACACGGAGGTCACAGGAGAAGCTGGGTGCGGGTGCAGCTACACACTCGCTGTTTCAGAGATCGGTATGAAGACGGAGCTCACAGGAGCAGCTGGGTGCGGGTTGCAGCGACACACTCGCTGTATCAGCGATCGGTATGAACACGGAGCTAACAGGAGCAGCTGGGTGCGGTTGCAGCGACACACTCGCTGTTTCAGCGATCGGTATGAACACGGAGCTCACAGGAGCAGCTGGGTGCGGTGTGTGCAGCGACACACTCGCTGTATCAGCGATCGGTATGAACACGGAGCTCACAGGAGCAGCTGGGTGCGGTGCAGCGACACACTCGCTGTATCAGCGATCGTATGAACACGGAGCTCACAGGAGCAGCTGGGTGCGGTGCAGCGACACACCCGCTGTATCAGCGATCGGTATGAACACGGAGCTCACAGGAGCAGCTGGGTGCAATGCAGCGACACACCCGCTGTATCAGCGATTTGTATGAACACGGAGCTCACAAGAGAAGCTGGGTGCGGGGCAGCTACACACTCACTGTATCAGCGATCGGTATGAACACGGAGCTCACAGGAGCAGCTGGGTGCGGTGCAGTGACACACTCGCTGTTTCAGAGATCGGTATGAACATGGAGCTCACACGAGCAGCTGGGTGCGGTTGCAGCGACACACTCGCTGTATCAGCGATCGGTATGAACACGGAGCTCACAGGAGCAGCTCGGTGCGGTGTGCAGCGACACACTCGCTGTATCAGCGATCGGTATGAACACGGAGCTCACAGGAGCAGCTGGGGTGCGGTGCAGCGACACACTCGCTGTTTCAGCGATTGGTATGAACACGGAGCTCACAGGAGCAGCTGGGTGCGGTTCAGTAACACACCTCGCTGTTTCAGAGATCGGTAATGAACACGGAGCTCACAGGAGCAGCTGGGTGCGGTGCAGCGGACACACTCGCTGTATCAGCGATCGGTATGAATACGGAGCAGCTGGGTGCGGTGCAGCGACACACTCGCTGTATCAGCGATCGGTAATGAACAAGGAGCTCACAGGAGCAGCTGGGGTTGCGGTGCAGCGACACACTCGCTGTATCAGCGATCGGTATGAACACGAAGCTCACAGGAGCAGCTGGGTACAGTGCAGCGACACACTCGCTGTTTCACCGATCGGTATGAACACGGAGATCACAGGAGCAGCTGGTGCGGTGCAGCGAAACACTCGCTGTATCAGCGATCGTTATGAACACGGGGCTCACAGGAGCAGCTGGGTGCGGTTACAGCGACACACTCGCTGTATCAGCGATCGGTATGAACACGGAGCTCACAGGAGCAGCTGGGTGCGGTGCAGCCACACACTCGCTGTATCAGCGATAGGTATGAACACGGAGCTCACAGGAGCAGCTCGGTGCGGTGCAGCGACACACTCGCTGTATCAGCGATCGGTATGAACACGGAGCTCACAGGAGCAGCTGGGTGCAGTGCAGCGACACACCCGCTGTATCAGCGATCGGTATATGAACACGGAGCTCACAGGAGCAGCTGGGTGCGTGCAGCCACACACTCGCTGTAATCAGCGATCGGTATGAACACGGAGCTCACAGGAGCAGCTCGGTGCGGTGCAGCGACACACTCGCTGTATCAGCGATCGGTATGAACACGGAGTTCACAGGGAGCAGCTGGGTGCGGTGCAGCGACACACTTGCTGTATCAGCGATCGGTATGAACACGGAGCTCACAGGAGCAGCTGGGTGCGGGTGCAGCGACACACCCGCTGTATCAGCGATCGGTATGAACACGGAGCTCACAGGAGCAGCTGGGTGCAATGCAGCGACACACCCGCTGTATCAGCGATTTGTATGAACACGGAGCTCACAAGAGAAGCTGGGTGCGGGGGCAGCTACACACTCACTGTATCAGCGATCGGTATGAACACGGAGCTCACAGGAGCAGCTGGGTGCGGTGCAGCGACACACTCGCTGTTTCAGTGATTGGTATGAACACGGAGCTCACAGGAGCAGCTGGGTGCGGTGCAGTAACACACTCGCTGTTTCAGAGATCGGTTATGAACACGGAGCTCACAGGAGCAGCTGGGTGCGGTGCAGCGACACACTCGCTGTATCAGCGATCGGTATGAATACGGAGCAGCTGGGTGCGGTTGCAGCGACACACTCGCTGTATCAGCGATCGGTATGAACAAGGAGCTCACAGGAGCAGCTGGGTGCGGTTGCAGCGACACACTCGCTGTATCAGCGATCGGTTGTGAACACGAAGCTCACAGGAGCAGCTGGGTACAGTGCAGCGACACACTCGATGTTTCACCGATCGGTATGAACACGGAGATCACAGGAGCAGCTGGTGCGGTGCAGCGAAACACTCGCTGTATCAGCGATCGTTATGAACACGGGGCTCACAGGAGCAGCTGGGTGCGGTGCTGCAGCCACACACTCGCTGTATCAGCGATAGGTATGAACACGGAGCTCACAGGAGCAGCTCGGTGCGGTGCAGCGACACACTCGCTGTATCAGCGATCGGTATGAACACGGAGCTCACAGGAGCAGCTGGGGTGCAGTGCAGCGACACACCCGCTGTATCAGCGATCGGTATGAACACGGAGCTCACAGGAGCAGCTGGGTGCGTGCAGCCACACACTCGCTGTATCAGCGATCGGTATGAACACGGAGCTCACAGGAGCAGCTCGGTGCGGTGCAGCGACACACTCGCTGTATCAGCGATCGGTATGAACACGGAGCTCACAGGAGCAGCTGGGTGCGGTGCAGCGACACACTCGCTGTTTCAGCGATCGGTATGAACACGGAGTTCACAGGAGCAGCTGGGTGCGATGCAGCGACACAATTGCTGTATCAGCGATCGGTATGAACACGGAGGTCACAGGAGCAGCTGGGTGCGGTGCAGCGACACACTCGCTGTATCAGCGATCGATATGAACACGGAGCTCAGGAGCAGCTGGGTGCGGTGCAGCGACACACCCGCTGTATCAGCGATCGGTATGAACACGGAGCTCACAGGAGCAGCTGGGTGCAATGCAGCGACACACCCACTGTATCAGCGATTGGTATGAACACGGAGCTCACAAGAGAAGCTGGGTGCGGGGCAGCTACACACTCACTGTATCAGCGATCGGTATGAACACGGAGCTCACAGGAGCAGCTCGGTGCGGTGCAGCGACACACTCGCTGTATCAGCGATCGGTATGAACACGGAGCTCACAGGAGCAGCTGGGTGCAATGCAGCGACACACCCGCTGTATCAGCGATTTGTATGAACACGGAGCTCACAAGAGAAGCTGGGTGCGGGGCAGCTACACACTCGCTGTTTCAGCGATCGGTATGAACACGTAGCTCACAGGAGCAGCTGGGTGCGGTGCAGTAACACACTCGCTGTTTCAGAGATCGGTATGAACACGGAGCTCACAGGAGCAGCTGGGTGCGGTGCAGCGACACACTCGCTGTATCAGCGATCGGTATGAACACGGAGCTCACAGGAGCAGCTGGGTGCGGTGCAGCGACCCACCCGCTGTATCAGCGATCGGTATGAACACGGAGCTCACAGGAGCAGCTGGGTGCAATGCAGCGACACACCCGCTGTATCAGCGATTTGTATGAACACGGAGCTCACAAGAGAAGCTGGGTGCGGGGCAGCTACACACTCACTGTATCAGCGATCGGTATGAACACGGAGCTCACAGGAGCAGCTGGGTGCGGTGCAGTGACACACTCGCTGTTTCAGAGATCGGTATGAACATGGAGCTCACACGAGCAGCTGGGTGCGGTGCAGCGACACACTCGCTGTATCAGCGATCGGTATGAACACGGAGCTCACAGGAGCAGCTCGGTGCGGTGCAGCGACACACTCGCTGTATCAGCGATCGGTATGAACACGGAGCTCACAGGAGCAGCTGGGTGCGGTGCAGCGACACACTCGCTGTTTCAGCGATTGGTATGAACACGGAGCTCACAGGAGCAGCTGGGTGCGGTGCAGTAACACACTCGCTGTTTCAGAGATCGGTATGAACACGGAGCTCACAGGAGCAGCTGGGTGCGGTGCAGCGACACACTCGCTGTATCAGCGATCGGTATGAATACGGAGCAGCTGGGTGAGGTGCAGCGACACACTCGCTGTATCAGCGATCGGTATGAACAAGGAGCTCACAGGAGCAGCTGGGTGCGGTGCAGCGACACACTCGCTGTATCAGCGATCGGTATGAACACGAAGCTCACAGGAGCAGCTGGGTACAGTGCAGCGACACACTCGCTGTTTCACCGATCGGTATGAACACGGAGATCACAGGAGCAGCTGGTGCGGTGAGGCGAAACACTCGCTGTATCAGCGATCGTTATGAACACGGAGCTCACAGGAGCAGCTGGGTGCGGTGCAGCCACACACTCGCTGTATCAGCGATCGGTATGAACACGGAGCTCACAGGAGCAGCTGGGTACAGTGCAGCGACACACTCGCTGTTTCACCGATCGGTATGAACACGGAGCTCACAGGAGCAGCTGGGTGCGGTGCAGCGACACACTCGCTGTATCAGCGATCGGTATGAACACGGAGCTCACAGGAGCAGCTGGGTGCGGTGCAGCCACACACTCGCTGTATCAGCGATCGGTATGAACACGGAGCTCACAGGAGCAGCTCGGTGCGGTGCAGCGACACACTCGCTGTATCAGCGATCGGTATGAACACGGAGCTCACAGGAGCAGCTGGGTGCGGTGCAGCGACACACTCGCTGTTTCAGCGATCGGTATGAACACGGAGTTCACAGGAGCAGCTGGGTGCGGTTGCAGCGACACACTCGCTGTATCAGCGATCGGTATGAACACGGAGCTCACAGGAGCAGCTGGGTGCGGTGCAGCGACACACCCGCTGTATCAGCGATCGGTATGAACACGGAGCTCACAGGAGCAGCTGGGTGCAATGCAGCGACACACCCGCTGTATCAGCGATCGGTATGAACACGGAGCTCACAGGAGCAGCTGGGTGCGTGCAGCCACACACTCGCTGTATCAGCGATCGGTATGAACACGGAGCTCACAGGAGCAGCTCGGTGCGGTGCAGCGACACACTCGCTGTATCAGCGATCGGTATGAACACGGAGCTCACAGGAGCAGCTGGGTGCGGTGCAGCGACACACTCGCTGTTTCAGCGATCGGTATGAACACGGAGTTCACAGGAGCAGCTGGGTGCGGTGCAGCGACACACTCGCTGTATCAGCGATCGGTATGAACACGGAGCTCACAGGAGCAGCTGGGTGCGGTGCAGCGACACACCCGCTGTATCAGCGATCGGGTATGAACACGGAGCTCACAGGAGCAGCTGGGTGCAATGCAGCGACACACCGCTGTATCAGCGATTTGTATGAACACGGAGATCACAAGAGAAGCTGGGTGCGGGCAGCTACACACTCACTGTATCAGCGATCGGTATGAACACGGAGCTCACAGGAGCAGCTTGGGTGCGTGTGCAGTGACACACTCGCTGTTTCAGAGATCGGTATGAACATGGAGCTCAACGAGCAGCTGGGTGCGGTGCAGCGACACACTCGCTGTATCAGCGATCGGTATGAACACGGAGCTCACAGGAGCAGCTCGGTGCGGTGCAGCGGACACACTCGCTGTATCAGCGATCGGTATGAACACGGAGCTCACAGGAGCAGCTGGTGCGGTGCAGCGACACACTCGCTGTTTCAGCGATTGGTATGAAACACGGAGCTCACAGGAGCAGCTGGGTGCGGTGCAGTAACACACTCGCTGTTTCAGAGATCGGTATGAACACGGAGCTCACAGGAGCAGCTGGGTGCGGTTGCAGCGACACACTCGCTGTATCAGCGATCGGTATGAATACGGAGCAGCTGGGTGCGGTGCAGCGACACACTCGCTGTATCAGCGATCGGTATGAACAAGGAGCTCACAGGAGCAGCTGGGTGCGGTGCAGCGACACACTCGCTGTATCAGCGATCGGGTATGAACACGAAGCTCACAGGAGCAGCTGGGTACAGTGCAGCGACACACTCGATGTTTCACCGATCGGTATGAACACGGAGATCACAGGAAGCAGCTGGTGCGGTGCAGCGAAACACTCGCTGTATCAGCGATCGTTATGAACACGGGGCTCACAGGAGCAGCTGGGTGCGGTGCAGCCACACACTCGCTGTATCAGCGATAGGTATGAACCACGGAGCTCACAGGAGCAGCTCGGTGCGGTGCAGCGACACACTCGCTGTATCAGCGATCGGTATGAACACGGAGCTCACAGGAGCAGCTGGGTGCAGTGCAGCGACACACCCGCTGTATCAGCGATCGGTATGAACACGGAGCTCACAGGAGCAGCTGGGTGCGTGCAGCCACACACTCGCTGTATCAGCGATCGGTATGAACACGGAGCTCACAGGAGCAGCTCGGTGCGGTGCAGCGACACACTCGCTGTATCAGCGATCGGTATGAACACGGAGCTCACAGGAGCAGCTGGGTGCGGTGCAGCGACACACTCGCTGTTTCAGCGATCGGTATGAACACGGAGTTCACAGGAGCAGCTGGGTGCGATGCAGCGACACAATTGCTGTATCAGCGATCGGTATGAACACGGAGGTCACAGGAGCAGCTGGGTGCGGTGCAGCGACACACTCGCTGTATCAGCGATCGATATGAACACGGAGCTCACAGGAGCAGCTGGGTGCAGTGCAGCGACACACCCGCTGTATCAGCGATCGGTATGAACACGGAGCTCACAGGAGCAGCTGGGTGCAATGCAGCGACACACCCACTGTATCAGCGATTGGTATGAACACGGAGCTCACAAGAGAAGCTGGGTGCGGGGCAGCTACACACTCACTGTATCAGCGATCGGTATGAACACGGAGCTCACAGGAGCAGCTGGGTGCGGTGCAGTGACACACTCGCTGTTTCAGAGATCGGTATGAACACGGAGCTCACAGGAGCAGCTGGGTGCGGTGCAGCGACACACACGCTGTATCAGCGATCGGTATGAACACGGAGCTCAGAGGAGCAGAACGGTGCGGTGCAGCGACACACTCGCTGTATCAGCGATCGGTATGAACACGGAGCTTACAGGAGCAGCTGGGTGCGGTGCAGCGACACACTCGCTGTTTCAGCGATCGGTATGAACACGTAGCTCACAGGAGCATCTGGGTGCGGTGCAGTAACACACTCGCTGTTTCAGAGATCGGTATGAACACGGAGCTCACAGGAGCAGCTGGGTGCGGTGCAGCGACACACTCGCTGTATCAGCGATCGGTATGAACACGGAGTTCACAGGAGCAGCTGGGTGCGATGCAGCGACACACTTGCTGTATCAGCGATCGGTATGAACACGGAGGTCACAGGAGAAGCTGGGTGCGGTGCAGCTACACACTCGCTGTATCAGCGATCGGTATGAACACGGAGCTAACAGGAGCAGCTGGGAGCGGTGCAGCGACACACTCGCTGTTTCAGCGATCGGTATGAACACGGAGCTCACAGGAGCAGCTGGGTGCGGTGCAGCGACACACTCGCTGTATCAGCGATCGGTATGAACACGGAGCTCACAGGAGCAGCTGGGTGCGGTTGCAGCGACACACTCGCTGTATCAGCGATCGGTATGAACACGGAGCTCACAGGAGCAGCTGGGTGCGGTGCAGCGACACACCCGCTGTATCAGCGATCGGTATGAACACGGAGCTCACAGGAGCAGCTGGGTGCAATGCAGCGACACACCCGCTGTATCAGCGATCGGTATGAACACGGAGCTCACAGGAGCAGCTGGGTGTGGTGCAGTGACACACTCGCTTTTTCAGAGATCGGTATGAACACGGAGCTCACAGGAGCAGCTGGGTGCGGTGCAGCGACACACACGCTGTATCAGCGATCGGTATGAACACGGAGCTCACAGGAGCAGAACGGTGCGGTGCAGCGACACACTCGCTGTATCAGCGATCGGTATGAACACGGAGCTCACAGGAGCAGCTGGGTGCGGTGCAGCGACACACTCGCTGTTTCAGCGATCGGTATGAACACGTAGCTCACAGGAGCATCTGGGTGCGGTGCAGTAACACACTCGCTGTTTCAGAGATCGGTATGAACACGGAGCTCACAGGAGCAGCTGGGTGCGGTGCAGCGACACACTCGCTGTATCAGCGATCGGTATGAACACGGAGTTCACAGGAGCAGCTGGGTGCGATGCAGCGACACACTTGCTGTATCAGCGATCGGTATGAACACGGAGGTCACAGGAGAAGCTGGGTGCGGTGCAGCTACACACTCGCTGTATCAGCGATCGGTATGAACACGGAGCTAACAGGAGCAGCTGGGAGCGGTGCAGCGACACACTCGCTGTTTCAGCGATCGGTATGAACACGGAGCTCACAGGAGCAGCTGGGTGCGGTGCAGCGACACACTCGCTGTATCAGCGATCGGTATGAACACGGAGCTCACAGGAGCAGCTGGGTGCGGTGCAGCGACACACTCGCTGTATCAGCGATCGGTATGAACACGGAGCTCACAGGAGCAGCTGGGTGCGGTGCAGCGACACACCCGCTGTATCAGCGATCGGTATGAACACGAAGCTCACAGGAGCAGCTGGGTGCAATGCAGTGACACACCCGCTGTATCAGCGATCGGTATGAACACGGAGCTCACAGGAGCAGCTGGGTGTGGTGCAGTGACACACTCGCTTTTTCAGAGATCGGTATGAACACGGAGCTCACAGGAGCAGCTGGGTGCGGTGCAGCGACACACTCGCTGTATCAGCGATCGGTATGAACACGGAGCTCACAGGAGCAGCTGGGTGCGGTGCAGTAACACACTCGCAGTTTCAGAGATCGGTATGAACACGGAGCTCACAGGAGCAGCTGGGTGCGGTGCAGCGACACACTCGCTGTATCAGCGATCGGTATGAATACGGAGCAGCTGGGTGCGGTGCAGCGACACACTTGCTGTATCAGCGATCGGTATGAACAAGGAGCTCACAGGAGCAGCTGGGTGCTGTGCAGCGACACACTAGCTGTATCAGCGATCGGTATGAACAAGGAGCTCACAGGAGCAGCTGGGTGCGGTGCAGCGACACACCCGCTGTATCAGCGATCGGTATGAACAAGGAGCTCACAGCAGCAGCTGGGTGCGGTGCAGCGACACACCCGCTGTATCAGCGATCGGTATGAACACGGAGCTCACAGGAGCAGCTGGGTGCAATGCAGCGACACACCCACTGTATCAGCGATTGGTATGAACACGGAGCTCACAAGAGAAGCTGGGTGCGGGGCAGCTACACACTCACTGTATCAGCGATCGGTATGAACACGGAGCTCACAGGAGCAGCTGGGTGCGGTGCAGTGACACACTCGCTGTTTCAGAGATCGGTATGAACACGGAGCTCACAGGAGCAGCTGGGTGCGGTGCAGCGACACACACGCTGTATCAGCGATCGGTATGAACACGGAGCTCACAGGAGCAGAACGGTGCGGTGCAGCGACACACTCGCTGTATCAGCGATCGGTATGAACACGGAGCTCACAGGAGCAGCTGGGTGCGGTGCAGCGACACACTCGCTGTTTCAGCGATCGGTATGAACACGTAGCTCACAGGAGCATCTGGGTGCGGTGCAGTAACACACTCGCTGTTTCAGAGATCGGTATGAACACGGAGCTCACAGGAGCAGCTGGGTGCGGTGCAGCGACACACTCGCTGTATCAGCGATCGGTATGAACACGGAGTTCACAGGAGCAGCTGGGTGCGATGCAGCGACACACTTGCTGTATCAGCGATCGGTATGAACACGGAGGTCACAGGAGGAAGCTGGGTGCGGTGCAGCTACACACTCCGCTGTATCAGCGATCGGTATGAACACGGAGCTAACAGGAGCAGCTGGGAGCGGTGCAGCGACACCACTCGCTGTTTCAGCGATCGGTATGAACACGGAGCTCACAGGAGCAGCTGGGTGCGGTGCAGCGACACACTCGCTGTATCAGCGATCGGTATGAACACGGAGCTCACAGGAGCAGCTGGGTGCGGTGCAGCGACACACTCGCTGTATCAGCGATCGTATGAACACGGAGCTCACAGGAGCAGCTGGGTGCGGTGCAGCGACACACCCGCTGTATCAGCGATCGGTATGAACACGGAGCTCACAGGAGCAGCTGGGTGCAATGCAGCGACACACCCGCTGTATCAGCGATCGGTATGAACACGGAGCTCACAGGAGCAGCTGGGTGTGGTGCAGTGACACACTCGCTTTTTCAGAGATCGGTATGAACACGGAGCACACCAGGAGCAGCTGGGTGCGGTGCAGCGACACACTCGCTGTATCAGCGATCGGTATGAACACGGAGCTCACAGGAGCAGCTGGGTGCGTGCAGTAACACACTCGCTGTTTCAGAGATCGGTATGAACACGGAGCTCACAGGAGCAGCTGGGTGCGGTGCAGCGACACACTCGCTGTATCAGCGATCGGTATGAATACGGAGGCAGCTGGGTGCGGTGCAGCGACACACTTGCTGTATCAGCGATCGGTATGAACAAGGAGCTCACAGGAGCAGCTGGGTGCTGTGCAGCGACACACTAGCTGTATCAGCGATCGTATGAACAAGGAGCTCACAGGAGCAGCTGGGTGCGGTGCAGCGACACACCCGCTGTATCAGCGATCGGTATGAACAAGGAGCTCACAGCAGCAGCTGGGTGCGGTGCAGCAACACACTCGCTGTATCAGCGATCGGTATGAAGACGGAGCTCACAGGAGCAGCTGGGTGCGGTGCAGCGACACACTCGCTGTATCAGCGATTGGTATGAACACGGAGCTCACAGGGAGCAGCTGGGTGCGGTGCAGCGAAACACTCGCTGTATTAGCGATCGTTATGAACACAGAGCTCATAGGAGCAGCTGGGTGTGTGGTGCAGAGATACACTCGCTGTATCAGCGATCGGTATGAACACGGAGGAGCTGGGTGCGGTGCAGCGACACACTCGCTGTATCAGCGATCGGTATGAACACGGAGCTCACAGCAGCAGCTGGGTGCGGTGCAGCGACACACTCGCTGTATCAACGCTCGTATGAAGACGGAGCTCACAGGAGCAGCTGGGTGCGGTGCAGCGACACACTCGCTGTGTCAGCGATCGTTATGAACACAGAGCTCACAGGAGCAGCTGGGTGTGTGGTGCAGCGACACACTCGCTGTATCAGCAATCGGTATGAACACGGAGCTCACAGGAGCAGCTGGGTGCGGTGCAGCGACACACTCGCTGTATTAGCGAACTTATGAACACAGAGCTCACAGGAGCAGCTGGGTGTGTGGAGCAGCGACACACTCGCTGTAGCAGCGATTGGTATGATGACGGAGCTTACAGGAGCAGCTGGGTGCGGTGCAGCGACACACTTCCTGTATAAGCGATCGTTATGAACACGGAGCTCACAGGAGCAGCTGGGTGCGGTGCAGCGACACACTCCTGTATCAGCGATCGTTATGAACACGGAGCTCACAGGAGCAGCTGGGTGCGGTGCAGCGACACACTCACTGTATCAGCAATCGGTATGAACACGGAGCTCACAGGACCAGCTGGGTGTGTGGTGCAGCGACACACCTCGCTGTATCAGCGATCGTATGAACACGGGGCTGACAGGAGCAGCTGGGTGAGGTGCAGCGACACACTAGCTGTATCAGCGATCGTTATGAACACGGAGCTCACAGGAGCAGCTGGGTGTGTGGTGCAGCGAAACACTTGCTGTATCAGCGATCGTTATGAACACGGAGCTCACAGGGAGCAGCTGGGTGTGTGGTGCAGCGACACACTCGCTGTATTAGCGATCGTATGAACACGGAGGAGGCTGGGTGCGGTGCAGCGACACACTCGCTGTATCAGCAATCGGTATGAACACGGAGCTCACAGGAGCAGCTGGGTGCGGTGCAGCGACACACCCGCTGTATCAGCGATCAGTATGAACAAGGAGCTCACAGCAGCAGCTGGGTGCGGTGCAGCGACACACTCGCTGTATCAGCGATCGGTATGAAGACAGAGCTCACAGGAGCAGCTGGGTGCGGTGCAGCGACACACTCGCTGTATCAGCGATCGGTATGAACACGGAAGCTCACAGGAGCAGCTGGGTGCAGTGCAGCGACACACTCGCTGTATTAGCGATCGTTATGAACACAGAGCTCACAGGAGCAGCTGGGTGTGTGGTGCAGAGACACACTCGCTGTAATCAGCGATCGGGATGAACACTGACTCACAGGAGCAGCTGGGTGCGGTGCAGCGACACACTCGCTGTATCAGCGATCGTATGAACACGGAGGAGCTGGGTGCGGTGCAGCGACACACTCGCTGTATCAGCGATCGGTATGAACACGGAGCTCACAGCAGCAGCTGGGTTGCGGTGCAGCGACACACTCGCTGTATCAGCGATCGGTATGAAGACGGAGCTCACAGGAGCAGCTGGGTGCGGTGCAGCGACACACTCGCTGTATCAGCGATCGGTATGAACACGGAGTTCACAGGAGCAGCTGGGTGCGATGCAGCGACACACTTGCTGTATCAGCGATCGTATGAACACGGAGGTCACAGGAGAAGCTGGGTGCGGTGCAGCTACACACTCGCTGTTTCAGAGATCGGTATGAAGACGGAGCTCACAGGAGCAGCTGGGTGCGGTGCAGCGACACACTCGCTGTATCAGCGATCGGTATGAACACGGAGCTAACAGGAGCAGCTGGGTGCGGTGCAGCGACACACTCGCTGTTTCAGCGATCGGTATGAACACAGAGCTCACAGGAGCAGCTGGGTGCGGTGCAGCGACACACTCGCTGTATCAGCGATCGGTATGAACACGGAGCTCACAGGAGCAGCTGGGTGCGGTGCAGCGACACACTCGCTGTATCAGCGATCGGTATGAACACGGAGCTCACAGGAGCAGCTGGGTGCGGTGCAGCGACCACACCCGCTGTATCAGCGATCGGTAGAACACGGAGCTCACAGGAGCAGCTGGGTGCAATGCAGCGACACACCCGCTGTATCAGCGATTTGTATGAACACGGAGCTCACACGAGAAGCTGGGTGCGGGGCAGCTACACACTCACTGTATCAGCGATCGGTATGAACACGAGCTCACAGGAGCAGCTGGGTGCGATGCAGTGACACACTCGCTGTTTCAGAGATCGGTATGAACATGGAGCTCACACGAGCAGCTGGGTGCGGTGCAGCGACACACTCGCTGTATCAGCGATCGGTATGAACACGGAGCTCACAGGAGCAGCTCGGTGCGGTGCAGCGACACACTCGCTGTATCAGCGATCGGTATGAACACGGAGCTCACAGGAGCAGCTGGGTGCGGTGAGCGACACACTCGCTGTTTCAGCGATCGGTATGAACACGGAGCTCACAGGAGCAGCTGGGTGCGGTGCAGTAACACACTCGCTGTTTCAGAGGATCGGTATGAACACGGAGCTCACAGGAGCAGCTGGGTGCGGTGCAGCGACACACTCGCTGTATCAGCGATCGTATGAACACGGAGCATCTGGGTGCGGTGCAGCGACACACTCGCTGTATCAGCGATCGGTATGAACAAGGAGCTCACAGGAGCAGCTGGGTGCGGTGCAGCGACACACTCGCTGTATCAGCGATCGGTATGAACACGAAGCTCACAGGAGCAGCTGGGTACAGTGCAGCGACACACTCGCTGTTTTCACCGATCGGTATGAACACGGAGATCACAGGAGCAGCTGGTGCGGTGCAGCGAAACACTCGCTGTATCAGCGATCGTTATGAACACGGGGCTCACAGGAGCAGCTGGTGCGGTGCAGCGACACACTCGCTGTATCAGCGATCGGTATGACACGGAGCTCACAGGAGCAGCTGGGTGCGGTGCAGCCACACACTCGCTGTATCAGCGATCGGTATGAACACGGAGCTCACAGGAGCAGCTCGGTGCGGTGCAGCGACACACTCGCTGTATCAGCGATCGGTATGAACACGGAGCTCACAGGAGCAGCTGGGTGCAGTGCAGCGACACACCCTCTGTATCAGCGATCGGTATGAACACGGAGCTCACAGGAGCAGCTGGGTGCGTGCAGCCACACACTCGCTGTTTCAGCGATCGGTATGAACACGGAGCTCACAGGAGCAGCTCGGTGCGGTGCAGCGACACACTCGCTGTATCAGCGATCGGTATGAACACGGAGCTCACAGGAGCAGCTGGGTGCGGTGCAGCGACACACTCGCTGTTTCAGCGATCGGTATGAACACGGAGTTCACAGGAGCAGCTGGGTGCGATGCAGCGACACAACTGCTGTATCAGCGATCGGTATGAACACAGAGGTCACAGGAGAAGCTGGGTGTGGTGCAGCTACACACTCGCTGTTTCAGAGATCGGTATGAACACGGAGCTCACAGGAGCAGCTGGGTGCGGTGCAGCGACACACTCGCTGTATCTGCGATCGGTATGAACACGGAGCTAACAGGAGCAGCTGGGTGCGGTGCAGCGACACACTCGCTGTTTCAGCGATCGGTATGAACCGGAGCTCACAGGAGCAGCTGGGTGCGGTGCAGCGACACACTCGCTGTATCAGCGATCGGTATGAACACGGAGCTCCACAGGAGCAGCTGGGTGCGGTGCAGCGACACACTCACTGTATCAGCGATCGTATGAACACGGAGCTCACAGGAGCAGCTGGGTGCGGTGCAGTGACACACTCGCTGTATCAGAGATCGGTATGAACACGGAGCTCACAGGAGCAGCTGGGTGCGGTGCAGCGACACACTCGCTGTATCAGCGATCGGTATGAACACGGAGCTCACGAGCAGCTCGGTGCGGTGCAGCGACACACTCGCTGTATCAGCGATCGGTATGAACACGGAGCTCACAGGAGCAGCTGGGTGCGGTGCAGCGACACACTCGCTGTTTCAGCGATCGGTATGAACACGTAGCTCACAGGAGCAGCTGGGTGCGGTGCAGTAACACACTCGCTGTTTCAGAGATCGGTATGAACACGGAGCTCACAGGAGCAGCTGGGTGCGGTGCAGCGACACACTCGCTGTATCAGCGATCGGTATGAACACGGAGTTCACAGGAGCAGCTGGGTGCGATGCAGCGACACACTTGCTGTATCAGCGATCGGTATGAACACGGAGGTCACAGGAGAAGCTGGGTGCGGTGCAGCTATACACTCGCTGTTTCAGCGATCGGTATGAACACGGAGCTCACAGGAGCAGCTGGGTGCGGTGCAGCGACCACACTCGCTGTATCAGCGATCGGTATGAACACGGAGCTCACAGGAGCAGCTGGGTGCGGTGCAGCGACACACTCGCTGTATCAGCGATCGGTATGAACACGGAGCTCACAGGAGCAGCTGGGTGCGGTGCAGCGACACACCCGCTGTATCAGCGATCGGTATGAACACGGAGCTCACAGGAGCAGCTGGGTGCAATGCAGCGACACACCCGCTGTATCAGCGATCGGTATGAACACGGAGCTCACAGGAGCAGCTGGGTGTGGTGCAGTGACACACTCGCTTTTTCAGAGATCGGTATGAACACGGAGCTCACAGGAGCAGCTGGGTGCGGTGCAGTAACACACTCGCTGTTTCAGAGATCGGTATGAACACGGAGCTCACAGGAGCAGCTGGGTGCGGTGCAGCGGACACACTCGCTGTATCAGCGATCGGTATGAATACGGAGCAGCTGGGTGCGGTGCAGCGACACACTTGCTGTATCAGCGATCGGTATGAACAAGGAGCTCACAGGAGCAGCTGGGTGCTGTGCAGTGACACACTAGCTGTATCAGCGATCGGTATGAACACGAAGCTCACAGGAGCAGCTGGGTGCAGTGCAGCGGACACACTCGATGTTTCACCGATCGGTATGAACACGGAGATCACAGGAGCAGCTGGTGCGGTGCAGCGAAACACTCGCTGTATCAGCGATCGTTATGAACACGGGCTCACAGGAGCAGCTGGGTGCGGTGCAGCGACACACTCGCTGTATCAGCGATCGGTATGAACACGGAGCTCACAGGAGCAGCTGGGTGCGGTGCAGCCACACACTAGCTGTATCAGCGATCGGTATGAACACGGAGCTCACAGGAGCAGCTAGGTGCGGTGCAGCGACACACTCGCTGTATCAGCGATCGGTATGAACACGAGCTCAGCAGCAGCTGGGTGCGGTGCAGCGACACACTCGCTGTATCAGCGATCGGTATGAAGACGGAGCTCACAGGAGCAGCTGGGTGCGGTGCAGCGACACACTCGCTGTGTCAGCGATCGTTATGAACACAGAGCTCACAGGAGCAGCTGGGTGTGTGGTGCAGCGACACACGTCGCTGTATCAGCGATCGGTGATGAACACGGAGCTCACAGGAGCAGCTGGGTGCGGTGCAGCGACACACTCGCTGTATTAGCGAACTTTATGAACACAGAGCTCACAGGAGCAGCTGGGTGTGTGGAGCAGCGACACACTCGCTGTAGCAGCGATCGGTATGAAGACGGAGCTTACAGGAGCAGCTGGGTGCGGTTGCAGCGACACACTTCCTGTATAAGCGATCGTTATGAACACGGAGCTCACAGGAGCAGCTGGGGTGCGGTGCAGCGACACACTCGCTGTATCAGCGATCGTTATGAACACGGAGCTCACAGGAGCAGCTGGGTGCGGTGCAGCGACACACTCACTGTATCAGCAATCGGTATGAACACGGAGCTCACAGGACCAGCTGGGTGTGTGGTGCAGCGACACACCCGCTGTATCAGCGATCAGTATGAACAAGGAGCTCACAGCAGCAGCTGGGTGCGGTGCAGCGACACACTCGCTGTATCAGCGATCGGTATGAAGACAGAGCTCACAGGAGCAGCTGGGTGCGGTGCAGCGACACACTCGCTGTATCAGCGATCGGTATGAACACGGAGCTCACAGGAGCAGCTGGGTGCAGTGCAGCGACACACTCGCTGTATTAGCGATCGTTATGAACACAGAGCTCACAGGAGCAGCTGGGTGTGTGGTGCAGAGACACACTCGCTGTATCAGCGATCGGATGAACACTGAGCTCACAGGAGCAGCTGGGTGCGGTGCAGCGACACACCTCGCTGTATCAGCGATCGGTATGAACACGGAGGAGCTGGGTGCGGTGCAGCGACACACTCGCTGTATCAGCGATCGGTATGAACACGGAGCTCACAGCAGCAGCTGGGTGCGGTGCAGCGACACACTCGCTGTATCAGCGATCGGTATGAAGACGGAGCTCACAGGAGCAGCTGGGTGCGGTGCAGCGACACACTCGCTGTATCAGCGATCGGTATGAACACGGAGTTCACAGGAGCAGCTGGGTGCGATGCAGCGACACACTTGCTGTATCAGCGATCGGTATGAACACGGAGGTCACAGGAGAAGCTGGGTGCGGTGCAGCTACACACCTCGCTGTTTCAGAGATCGGTATGAAGACGGAGCTCACAGGAGCAGCTGGGTGCGGTGCAGCGACACACTCGCTGTATCAGCGATCGGTATGAACACGGAGCTAACAGGAGCAGCTGGGTGCGGTGCAGCGACACACTCGCTGTTTCAGCGATCGGTATGAACACAGAGCTCACAGGAGCAGCTGGGTGCGGTGCAGCGACACACTCGCTGTATCAGCGATCGGTATGAACACGGAGCTCACAGGAGCAGCTGGGTGCGGTGCAGCGACACACTCGCTGTATCAGCGATCGGTATGAACACGGAGCTCACAGGAGCAGCTGGGTGCGGTGCAGCGACACACCCGCTGTATCAGCGATCGGTATGAACACGGAGCTCACAGGAGCAGCTGGGTGCAATGCAGCGACACACCCGCTGTATCAGCGATTTGTATGAACACGGAGCTCACACGAGAAGCTGGGTGCGGGGCAGCTACACACTCACTGTATCAGCGATCGGTATGAACACGGAGCTCACAGGAGCAGCTGGGTGCGGTGCAGTGACACACTCGCTGTTTCAGAGATCGGTATGAACATGGAGCTCACACGAGCAGCTGGGTGCGGTGCAGCGACACACTCGCTGTATCAGCGATCGGTATGAACACGGAGCTCACAGGAGCAGCTCGGTGCGGTGCAGCGACACACTCGCTGTATCAGCGATCGGTATGAACACGGAGCTCACAGGAGCAGCTGGGTGCGGTGCAGCGACACACTCGCTGTTTCAGCGATCGGTATGAACACGGAGCTCACAGGAGCAGCTGGGTGCGGTGCAGTAACACACTCGCTGTTTCAGAGATCGGTATGAACACGGAGCTCACAGGAGCAGCTGGGTGCGGTGCAGCGACACACTCGCTGTATCAGCGATCGGTATGAACACGGAGCATCTGGGTGCGGTGCAGCGACACACTCGCTGTATCAGCGATCGGTATGAACACGGAGCTCACAGGAGCAGCTGGGTGCGGTGCAGCGACACACTCGCTGTATCAGCGATCGGTATGAACACGGAGCTCACAGGAGCAGCTGGGTGCGGTGCAGCGACACACCCGCTGTATCAGCGATCGGTATGAACACGGAGCTCACAGGAGCAGCTGGGTGCAATGCAGCGACACACCCGCTGTATCAGCGATTTGTATGAACACGGAGCTCACACGAGAAGCTGGGTGCGGGGCAGCTACACACTCACTGTATCAGCGATCGGTATGAACACGGAGCTCACAGGAGCAGCTGGGTGCGGTGCAGTGACACACTCGCTGTTTCAGAGATCGGTATGAACATGGAGCTCACACGAGCAGCTGGGTGCGGTGCAGCGACACACTCGCTGTATCAGCGATCGGTATGAACACGGAGCTCACAGGAGCAGCTCGGTGCGGTGCAGCGACACACTCGCTGTATCAGCGATCGGTATGAACACGGAGCTCACAGGAGCAGCTGGGTGCGGTGCAGCGACACACTCGCTGTTTCAGCGATCGGTATGAACACGGAGCTCACAGGAGCAGCTGGGTGCGGTGCAGTAACACACTCGCTGTTTCAGAGATCGGTATGAACACGGAGCTCACAGGAGCAGCTGGGTGCGGTGCAGCGACACACTCGCTGTATCAGCGATCGGTATGAACACGGAGCATCTGGGTGCGGTGCAGCGACACACTCGCTGTATCAGCGATCGGTATGAACAAGGAGCTCACAGGAGCAGCTGGGTGCGGTGCAGCGACACACTCGCTGTATCAGCGATCGGTATGAACACGAAGCTCACAGGAGCAGCTGGGTACAGTGCAGCGACACACTCGCTGTTTCACCGATCGGTATGAACACGGAGATCACAGGAGCAGCTGGTGCGGTGCAGCGAAACACTCGCTGTATCAGCGATCGTTATGAACACGGGGCTCACAGGAGCAGCTGGGTGCGGTGCAGCGACACACTCGCTGTATCAGCGATCGGTATGAACACGGAGCTCACAGGAGCAGCTGGGTGCGGTGCAGCCACACACTCGCTGTATCAGCGATCGGTATGAACACGGAGCTCACAGGAGCAGCTCGGTGCGGTGCAGCGACACACTCGCTGTATCAGCGATCGGTATGAACACGGAGCTCACAGGAGCAGCTGGGTGCAGTGCAGCGACACACCCTCTGTATCAGCGATCGGTATGAACACGGAGCTCACAGGAGCAGCTGGGTGCGTGCAGCCACACACTCGCTGTTTCAGCGATCGGTATGAACACGGAGCTCACAGGAGCAGCTCGGTGCGGTGCAGCGACACACTCGCTGTATCAGCGATCGGTATGAACACGGAGCTCACAGGAGCAGCTGGGTGCGGTGCAGCGACACACTCGCTGTTTCAGCGATCGGTATGAACACGGAGTTCACAGGAGCAGCTGGGTGCGATGCAGCGACACAACTGCTGTATCAGCGATCGGTATGAACACAGAGGTCACAGGAGAAGCTGGGTGTGGTGCAGCTACACACTCGCTGTTTCAGAGATCGGTATGAACACGGAGCTCACAGAAGCAGCTGGGTGCGGTGCAGCGACACACTCGCTGTATCTGCGATCGGTATGAACACGGAGCTAACAGGAGCAGCTGGGTGCGGTGCAGCGACACACTCGCTGTTTCAGCGATCGGTATGAACACGGAGCTCACAGGAGCAGCTGGGTGCGGTGCAGCGACACACTCGCTGTATCAGCGATCGGTATGAACACGGAGCTCACAGGAGCAGCTGGGTGCGGTGCAGCGACACACTCACTGTATCAGCGATCGGTATGAACACGGAGCTCACAGGAGCAGCTGGGTGCGGTGCAGTGACACACTCGCTGTTTCAGAGATCGGTATGAACACGGAGCTCACAGGAGCAGCTGGGTGCGGTGCAGCGACACACTCGCTGTATCAGCGATCGGTATGAACACGGAGCTCACGAGCAGCTCGGTGCGGTGCAGCGACACACTCGCTGTATCAGCGATCGGTATGAACACGGAGCTCACAGGAGCAGCTGGGTGCGGTGCAGCGACACACTCGCTGTTTCAGCGATCGGTATGAACACAGAGCTCACAGGAGCAGCTGGGTGCGGTGCAGCGACACACTCGCTGTATCAGCGATCGGTATGAACACGGAGCTCACAGGAGCAGCTGGGTGCGGTGCAGCGACACACTCGCTGTATCAGCGATCGGTATGAACACGGAGCTAACAGGAGCAGCTGGGTGCGGTGCAGCGACAAACTCGCTGTTTCAGCGATCGGTATGAACACAGAGCTCACAGGAGCAGCTGGGTGCGGTGCAGCGACACACTCGCTGTATCAGCGATCGGTATGAACACGGAGCTCACAGGAGCAGCTGGGTGCGGTGCAGCGACACACTCGCTGTATCAGCGATCGGTATGAACACGGAGCTCACAGGAGCAGCTGGGTGCGGTGCAGCGACACACCCGCTGTATCAGCGATCGGTATGAACACGGAGCTCACAGGAGCAGCTGGGTGCAATGCAGCGACACACCCGCTGTATCAGCGATTTGTATGAACACGGAGCTCACACGAGAAGCTGGGTGCGGGGCAGCTACACACTCACTGTATCAGCGATCGGTATGAACACGGAGCTCACAGGAGCAGCTGGGTGCGGTGCAGTGACACACTCGCTGTTTCAGAGATCGGTATGAACATGGAGCTCACACGAGCAGCTGGGTGCGGTGCAGCGACACACTCGCTGTATCAGCGATCGGTATGAACACGGAGCTCACAGGAGCAGCTCGGTGCGGTGCAGCGACACACTCGCTGTATCAGCGATCGGTATGAACACGGAGCTCACAGGAGCAGCTGGGTGCGGTGCAGCGACACACTCGCTGTTTCAGCGATCGGTATGAACACGGAGCTCACAGGAGCAGCTGGGTGCGGTGCAGTAACACACTCGCTGTTTCAGAGATCGGTATGAACACGGAGCTCACAGGAGCAGCTGGGTGCGGTGCAGCGACACACTCGCTGTATCAGCGATCGGTATGAACACGGAGCATCTGGGTGCGGTGCAGCGACACACTCGCTGTATCAGCGATCGGTATGAACAAGGAGCTCACAGGAGCAGCTGGGTGCGGTGCAGCGACACACTCGCTGTATCAGCGATCGGTATGAACACGAAGCTCACAGGAGCAGCTGGGTACAGTGCAGCGACACACTCGCTGTTTCACCGATCGGTATGAACACGGAGATCACAGGAGCAGCTGGTGCGGTGCAGCGAAACACTCGCTGTATCAGCGATCGTTATGAACACGGGGCTCACAGGAGCAGCTGGGTGCGGTGCAGCGACACACTCGCTGTATCAGCGATCGGTATGAACACGGAGCTCACAGGAGCAGCTGGGTGCGGTGCAGCCACACACTCGCTGTATCAGCGATCGGTATGAACACGGAGCTCACAGGAGCAGCTCGGTGCGGTGCAGCGACACACTCGCTGTATCAGCGATCGGTATGAACACGGAGCTCACAGGAGCAGCTGGGTGCAGTGCAGCGACACACCCTCTGTATCAGCGATCGGTATGAACACGGAGCTCACAGGAGCAGCTGGGTGCGTGCAGCCACACACTCGCTGTTTCAGCGATCGGTATGAACACGGAGCTCACAGGAGCAGCTCGGTGCGGTGCAGCGACACACTCGCTGTATCAGCGATCGGTATGAACACGGAGCTCACAGGAGCAGCTGGGTGCGGTGCAGCGACACACTCGCTGTTTCAGCGATCGGTATGAACACGGAGTTCACAGGAGCAGCTGGGTGCGATGCAGCGACACAACTGCTGTATCAGCGATCGGTATGAACACAGAGGTCACAGGAGAAGCTGGGTGTGGTGCAGCTACACACTCGCTGTTTCAGAGATCGGTATGAACACGGAGCTCACAGGAGCAGCTGGGTGCGGTGCAGCGACACACTCGCTGTATCTGCGATCGGTATGAACACGGAGCTAACAGGAGCAGCTGGGTGCGGTGCAGCGACACACTCGCTGTTTCAGCGATCGGTATGAACACGGAGCTCACAGGAGCAGCTGGGTGCGGTGCAGCGACACACTCGCTGTATCAGCGATCGGTATGAACACGGAGCTCACAGGAGCAGCTGGGTGCGGTGCAGCGACACACTCACTGTATCAGCGATCGGTATGAACACGGAGCTCACAGGAGCAGCTGGGTGCGGTGCAGTGACACACTCGCTGTTTCAGAGATCGGTATGAACACGGAGCTCACAGGAGCAGCTGGGTGCGGTGCAGCGACACACTCGCTGTATCAGCGATCGGTATGAACACGGAGCTCACGAGCAGCTCGGTGCGGTGCAGCGACACACTCGCTGTATCAGCGATCGGTATGAACACGGAGCTCACAGGAGCAGCTGGGTGCGGTGCAGCGACACACTCGCTGTTTCAGCGATCGGTATGAACACGTAGCTCACAGGAGCAGCTGGGTGCGGTGCAGTAACACACTCGCTGTTTCAGAGATCGGTATGAACACGGAGCTCACAGGAGCAGCTGGGTGCGGTGCAGCGACACACTCGCTGTATCAGCGATCGGTATGAACACGGAGTTCACAGGAGCAGCTGGGTGCGATGCAGCGACACACTTGCTGTATCAGCGATCGGTATGAACACGGAGGTCACAGGAGAAGCTGGGTGCGGTGCAGCTATACACTCGCTGTTTCAGCGATCGGTATGAACACGGAGCTCACAGGAGCAGCTGGGTGCGGTGCAGCGACACACTCGCTGTATCAGCGATCGGTATGAACACGGAGCTCACAGGAGCAGCTGGGTGCGGTGCAGCGACACACTCGCTGTATCAGCGATCGGTATGAACACGGAGCTCACAGGAGCAGCTGGGTGCGGTGCAGCGACACACCCGCTGTATCAGCGATCGGTATGAACACGGAGCTCACAGGAGCAGCTGGGTGCAATGCAGCGACACACCCGCTGTATCAGCGATCGGTATGAACACGGAGCTCACAGGAGCAGCTGGGTGTGGTGCAGTGACACACTCGCTTTTTCAGAGATCGGTATGAACACGGAGCTCACAGGAGCAGCTGGGTGCGGTGCAGTAACACACTCGCTGTTTCAGAGATCGGTATGAACACGGAGCTCACAGGAGCAGCTGGGTGCGGTGCAGCGACACACTCGCTGTATCAGCGATCGGTATGAATACGGAGCAGCTGGGTGCGGTGCAGCGACACACTTGCTGTATCAGCGATCGGTATGAACAAGGAGCTCACAGGAGCAGCTGGGTGCTGTGCAGTGACACACTAGCTGTATCAGCGATCGGTATGAACACGAAGCTCACAGGAGCAGCTGGGTGCAGTGCAGTGACACACTCGATGTTTCACCGATCGGTATGAACACGGAGATCACAGGAGCAGCTGGTGCGGTGCAGCGAAACACTCGCTGTATCAGCGATCGTTATGAACACGGGGCTCACAGGAGCAGCTGGGTGCGGTGCAGCGACACACTCGCTGTATCAGCGATCGGTATGAACACGGAGCTCACAGGAGCAGCTGGGTGCGGTGCAGCCACACACTAGCTGTATCAGCGATCGGTATGAACACGGAGCTCACAGGAGCAGCTAGGTGCGGTGCAGCGACACACTCGCTGTATCAGCGATCGGTATGAACACGGAGCTCACAGGAGCAGCTGGGTGCGGTGCAGCGACACACTCGCTGTTTCAGCGATCGGTATGAACACGGAGCTCACAGGAGCCGCAGGGTGCGGTGCAGCGACACACTCGCTGTATCAGTGATCGGTATGAACACAGAGCTCACAGGAGCAGCTGGGTGCGGTGCAGCGACACACCCGCTGTATCAGCGATCGGTATGAACACGGAGCTCACAGGAGCAGCTGGGTGCGGTGCAGCGACACACTCGCTGTTTCAGTGATCGGTATAAACACGGAGTTCACAGGAGCAGCTGGGTGCGATGCAGCGACACACTTGCTGTATCAGCGATCGGTATGAACACGGAGGTCACAGGAGAAGCTGGGTGCGGTGCAGCTACACACTCGCTGTTTCAGAGATCGGTATGAACACGGAGCTCACAGGAGCAGCTGGGTGCGGTGCAGCGACACACTCGCTGTATCAGCGATCGGTATGAACACGGAGCTAACAGGAGCAGCTGGGTGCGGTGCAGCGACACACTCGCTGTTTCAGCGATCGGTATGAACACGGAGCTCACAGGAGCAGCTGGGTGCGGTGCAGCGACACACTCGCTGTATCAGCGATCGGTATGAACACGGAGCTCACAGGAGCAGCTGGGTGCGGTGCAGCCACACACTCGCTGTATCAGCGATCGGTATGAACACGGAGTTCACAGGAGCAGCTCGGTGCGGTGCAGCGACACACTCGCTGTATCAGCGATCGGTATGAACACGGAGCTCACAGGAGCAGCTGGGTGCGGTGCAGCAACACACTCGCTGTTTCAGCGATCGGTATGAACACGGAGTTCACAGGAGCAGCTGGGTGCGATGCAGCGACACACTTGCTGTATCAGCGATCGGTATGAACACGGAGGTCACAGGAGAAGCTGGGTGTGGTGCAGCTACACACTCGCTGTTTCAGAGATCGGTATGAACACGGAGCTCACAGGAGCAGCTGGGTGCGGTGCAGTGACACACTCGCTGTATCTGCGATCGGTATGAACACGGAGCTAACAGGAGCAGCTGGGTGCGGTGCAGCGACACACTCGCTGTTTCAGCGATCGGTATGAACACGGAGCTCACAGGAGCAGCTGGGTGCGGTGCAGCGACACACTCGCTGTATCAGCGATCGGTATGAACACGGAGCTCACAGGAGCAGCTGGGTGCGGTGCAGCGACACACTCGCTGTATCAGCGATCGGTATGAACACGGAGCTCACAGGAGCAGCTGGGTGCGGTGCAGCGACACACCCGCTGTATCAGCGATCGGTATGAACACGGAGCTCACAGGAGCAGCTGGGTGCAATGCAGCGACACACCCGCTGTATCAGCGATTTGTATGAACACGGAGCTCACAAGAGAAGCTGGGTGCGGGGCAGCTACACACTCACTGTATCAGCGATCGGTATGAATACGGAGCTCACAGGAGCAGCTGGGTGCGGTGCAGTGACACACTCGCTGTTTCAGAGATCGGTATGAATACGGAGCTCACAGGAGCAGCTGGGTGCGGTGCAGTGACACACTCGCTGTTTCAGAGATCGGTATGAACACGGAGCTCACAGGAGCAGCTGGGTGCGGTGCAGCGACACACTCGCTGTATCTGCGATCGGTATGAACACGGAGCTAACAGGAGCAGCTGGGTGCGGTGCAGCGACACACTCGCTGTTTCAGCGATCGGTATGAACACGGAGCTCACAGGAGCAGCTGGGTGCGGTGCAGCGACACACTCGCTGTATCAGCGATCGGTATGAACACGGAGCTCACAGGAGCAGCTGGGTGCGGTGCAGCGACACACTCGCTGTATCAGCGATCGGTATGAACACGGAGCTCACAGGAGCAGCTGGGTGCGGTGCAGCGACACACCCGCTGTATCAGCGATCGGTATGAACACGGAGCTCACAGGAGCAGCTGGGTGCAATGCAGCGACACACCCGCTGTATCAGCGATTTGTATGAACACGGAGCTCACAAGAGAAGCTGGGTGCGGGGCAGCTACACACTCACTGGATCAGCGATCGGTATGAATACGGAGCTCACAGGAGCAGCTGGGTGCGGTGCAGTGACACACTCGCTGTTTCAGAGATCGGTATGAATACGGAGCTCACAGGAGCAGCTGGGTGCGGTGCAGTGACACACTCGCTGTTTCAGAGATCGGTATGAACACGGAGCTCACAGGAGCAGCTGGGTGCGGTGCAGCGACACACTCGCTGTATCAGCGATCGGTATGAACACGGAGCTCACAGGAGCAGCTCGGTGCGGTGCAGCGACACACTCGCTGTATCAGCGATCGGTATGAACACGGAGCTCACAGGAGCAGCTGGGTGCGGTGCAGCGACACACTCGCTGTTTCAGCGATCGGTATGAACACGGAGCTCACAGGAGCAGCTGGGTGCGGTGCAGTAACACACTCGCTGTTTCAGAGATCGGTATGAACACGGAGCTCACAGGAGCAGCTGGGTGCGGTGCAGCGACACACTCGCTGTATCAGCGATCGGTATGAACACGGAGTTCACAGGAGCAGCTGGGTGCGATGCATCGACACACTTGCTGTATCAGCGATCGGTATGAACACGGAGGTCACAGGAGAAGCTGGGTGCGGTGCAGCTACACACTCGCTGTATCAGCGATCGGTATGAACACGGAGCTAACAGGAGCAGCTGGGTGCGGTGCAGCGACACACTCGCTGTATCAGCGATCGGTATGAAAACGGAGCTCACAGGAGCAGCTGGGTGCAATGCAGCGACACACCCGCTGTATCAGCGATCGGTATGAACACGGAGCTCACAGGAGCAGCTGGGTGTGGTGCAGTGACACACTCGCTTTTTCAGAGATCGGTATGAACACGGAGCTCACAGGAGCAGCTGGGTGCGGTGCAGCGACACACTCGCTGTATCAGCGATCGGTATGAACACGGAGCTCACAGGAGCAGCTGGGTGCGGTGCAGTAACACACTCGCTGTTTCAGAGATCGGTATGAACACGGAGCTCACAGGAGCAGCTGGGTGCGGTGCAGCGACACACTCGCTGTATCAGCGATCGGTATGAATACGGAGCAGCTGGGTGCGGTGCAGCGACACACTTGCTGTATCAGCGATCGGTATGAACAAGGAGCTCACAGGAGCAGCTGGGTGCTGTGCAGCGACACACTAGCTGTATCAGCGATCGGTATGAACACGAAGCTCACAGGAGCAGCTGGGTGCAGTGCAGCGACACACTCGATGTTTCACCGATCGGTATGAACACGGAGATCACAGGAGCAGCTGGTGCGGTGCAGCGAAACACTCGCTGTATCAGCGATCGTTATGAACACGGGGCTCACAGGAGCAGCTGGGTGCGGTGCAGCGACACACTCGCTGTATCAGCGATCGGTATGAACACGGAGCTCACAGGAGCAGCTGGGTGCGGTGCAGCCACACACTCGCTGTATCAGCGATCGGTATGAACACGGAGCTCACAGGAGCAGCTAGGTGCGGTGCAGCGACACACTCGCTGTATCAGCGATCGGTATGAACACGGAGCTCACAGGAGCAGCTGGGTGCGGTGCAGCGACACACTCGCTGTTTCAGCGATCGGTATGAACACGGAGCTCACAGGAGCCGCAGGGTGCGGTGCAGCGACACACTCGCTGTATCAGCGATCGGTATGAACACAGAGCTCACAGGAGCAGCTGGGTGCGGTGCAGCGACACACCCGCTGTATCAGCGATCGGTATGAACACGGAGCTCACAGGAGCAGCTGGGTGCGGTGCAGCGACACACTCGCTGTTTCAGTGATCGGTATAAACACGGAGTTCACAGGAGCAGCTGTGGTGCGATGCAGCGACACACTTGCTGTATCAGCGATCGGTATGAACACGGAGGTCACAGGAGCAGCTGGGTGCGGTGCAAGCTACACACTCGCTGTTTCAGAGATCGGTATGAACACGGAGCTCACAGGAGCAGCTGGGTGCGTGCAGCGACACACTCGCTGTATCAGCGATCGGTATGAACACGGAGCTAACAGGAGCAGCTGGGTGCGGTGCAGCGACACACTCGCTGTTTCAGCGATCGGTATGAACACGGAGCTCACAGGAGCAGCTGGGTGCGGTGCAGCGACAAACTCGCTGTATCCAGCGATCGGTATGAAAACGGAGCTCACAGGAGCAGCTGGGTGCGGTGCAGCCACACACTCGCTGTATCAGCGATCGGTATGAACACGGAGTATCACAGGGAGCAGCTCGGTGCGGTGCAGCGACACACTCGCTGTATCATCGATCGGTAGAACACGGAGCTCACAGAGCAGCTGAGTGCGGTGCAGCAACACACTCGCTGTTTCCAGCGATCGGTATGAACACGGAGCTCACAGGAGCAGCTGAGTGCGGTGCAGTAACACACTTGCTGTATCAGCGATCGGTATGAACACGGAGGTCACAGGAGAAGCTGGGTGCGGTGCAGCGACACACTCGCTGTATCAGCGATCGGTATGAACACGAGTTCACAGGAGCAGCTGGGTGCGATGCATCGACACACTTGCTGTATCAGCGATCGGTATGAACACGGAGGTCACAGGAGAAGCTGGGTGCGGTGCAGCTACACACTCGCTGTATCAGCGATCGGTATGAACACGGAGCTAACAGGAGCAGCTGGGTGCGGAGCAGCGACACACTCGCTGTTTCAGCGATCGGTATGAACACGGAGCTCACAGGAGCAGCTGGGTGCTGTGCAGCGACACACTCGCTGTATCAGCGATCGGTATGAACACGGAGCTCACAGGAGCAGCTGGGTGCGGTGCAGCGACACACTAGCTGTATCAGCGATCGGTATGAACACGGAGCTCACAGGAGCAGCTGGGTGCGGTGCAGCGACACACCCGCTGTATCAGCGATCGGTATCAACACGGAGCTCACAGGAGCAGCTGGGTGCAACGCAGCGACACACCCGCTGTATCAGCGATTTGTATGAACACGGAGCTCACAAGAGAAGCTGGGTGCGGGGCAGCTACACACTCACTGTATCAGCGATCGGTATGAACACGGAACTCACAGGAGCAGCTGGGTGCGGTGCAGCCACACACTCGCTGTATCAGCGATCGGTATGAACACGGAGCTCACAGGAGCAGCTAGGTGCGGTGCAGCGACACACTAGCTGTATCAGCGATCGGTATGAACACGGAGCTCACAGGAGCAGCTGGGTGCGGTGCAGCGACACACCCGCTGTATCAGCGATCGGTATCAACACGGAGCTCACAGGAGCAGCTGGGTGCAACGCAGCGACACACCCGCTGTATCAGCGATTTGTATGAACACGGAGCTCACAAGAGAAGCTGGGTGCGGGGCAGCTACACACTCACTGTATCAGCGATCGGTATGAACACGGAGCTCACAGGAGCAGCTGGGTGCGGTGCAGCCACACACTCGCTGTATCAGCGATCGGTATGAACACGGAGCTCACAGGAGCAGCTAGGTGCGGTGCAGCGACACACTCGCTGTATCAGCGATCGGTATGAACACGGAGCTCAAAGGAGCAGCTGGGTGCGGTGCAGCGACACACTCGCTGTTTCAGTGATCGGTATGAACACGGAGTTCACAGGAGCAGCTGGGTGCGATGCAGCGACACACTTGCTGTATCAGCGATCGGTATGAACACGGAGGTCACAGGAGAAGCTGGGTGCGGTGCAGCTACACACTCGCTGTTTCAGAGATCGGTATGAACACGGAGCTCACAGGAGCAGCTGGGTGCGGTGCAGCGACACACTCGCTGTATCAGCGATCGGTATGAACACGGAGCTAACAGGAGCAGCTGGGTGCGGTGCAGCGACACACTCGCTGTTTCAGCGATCGGTATGAACACGGAGCTCACAGGAGCAGCTGGGTGCGGTGCAGCGACACACTCGTTGTATCAGCGATCGGTATGAACACGGAGCTCACAGGAGCAGCTGGGTGCGGTGCAGTAACACACTCGCTGTTTCAGAGATCGGTATGAACACGGAGCTCACAGGAGCAGCTGGGTGCGGTGCAGCGACACACTCGCTGTATCAGCGATCGGTATGAACACGGAGTTCAAAGGAGCAGCTCGGTGCGGTGCAGCGACACACTCGCTGTATCAGCGATCGGTATGAACACGGAGCTCACAGGAGCAGCTGGGTGCGGTGCAGCAACACACTCGCTGTTTCAGCGATCGGTATGAACACGGAGTTCACAGGAGCAGCTGGGTGCGATGCAGCGACACACTTGCTGTATCAGCGATCGGTATGAACACGGAGGTCACAGGAGAAGCTGGGTGTGGTGCAGCTACACACTCGCTGTTTCAGAGATCGGTATGAACACGGAGCTCACAGGAGCAGCTGGGTGCGGTGCAGTGACACACTCGCTGTATCTGCGATCGGTATGAACACGGAGCTCACAGGAGCAGCTGGGTGCAATGCAGCGACACACCCGCTGTATCAGCGATTTGTATGAACACGGAGCTCACAAGAGAAGCTGGGTGCGGGGCAGCTACACACTCACTGTATCAGCGATCGGTATGAATACGGAGCTCACAGGAGCAGCTGGGTGCGGTGCAGTGACACACTCGCTGTTTCAGAGATCGGTATGAACACGGAGCTCACAGGAGCAGCTGGGTGCGGTGCAGCGACACACTCGCTGTATCAGCGATCGGTATGAACACGGAGCTCACAGGAGCAGCTCGGTGCGGTGCAGCGACACACTCGCTGTATCAGCGATCGGTATGAACACGGAGCTCACAGGAGCAGCTGGGTGCGGTTCAGCGACACACTCGCTGTTTCAGCGATCGGTATGAACACGGAGCTCACAGGAGCAGCTGGGTGCGGTGCAGTAACACACTCGCTGTTTCAGAGATCGGTATGAACACGGAGCTCACAGGAGCAGCTGGGTGCGGTGCAGCGACACACTCGCTGTATCAGCGATCGGTATGAACACGGAGTTCACAGGAGCAGCTGGGTGCGATGCATCGACACACTTGCTGTATCAGCGATCGGTATGAACACAGAGGTCACAGGAGAAGCTGGGTGCGGTGCAGCTATACACTCGCTGTATCAGCGATCGGTATGAACACGGAGCTAACAGGAGCAGCTGGGTGCGGTGCAGCGACACACTCGCTGTTTCAGCGATCGGTATGAACACGGAGCTCACAGGAGGAGCTGGGTGCTGTGCAGCGACACACTCGCTGTATCAGCGATCGTTATGAACACGGAGCTCACAGGAGCAGCTGGGTGCGGTGCAGCGACACACTAGCTGTATCAGCGATCGGTATGAACACGGAGCTCACAGGAGCAGCTGGGTGCGGTGCAGCGACACACCCGCTGTATCAGCGATCGGTATCAACACGGAGCTCACAGGGACAGCTGGGTGCAATGCAGCGACACACCCGCTGTATCAGCGATTTGTATTAACACGGAGCTCACAAGAGAAGCTGGGTGCGGGGCAGCTACACACTCCCTGTATCAGCGATCGGTATGAACACGGAGCTCACAGGAGCAGCTGGGTGCGGTGCAGCCACACACTCGCTGTATCAGCGATCGGTATGAACACGGAGCTCACAGGAGCAGCTAGGTGCGGTGCAGCGACACACTAGCTGTATCAGCGATCGGTATGAACACGGAGCTCACAGGAGCAGCTGGGTGCGGTGCAGCGACACACCCGCTGTATCAGCGATCGGTATCAACACGGAGCTCACAGGAGCAGCTGGGTGCAATGCAGCGACACACCCGCTGTATCAGCGATTTGTATGAACACGGAGCTCACAAGAGAAGCTGGGTGCAGGGCAGCTACACACTCACTGTATCAGCGATCGGTATGAACACGGAGCTCACAGGAGCAGCTGGGTGCGGTGCAGCCACACACTCGCTGTATCAGCGATCGGTATGAACACGGAGCTCACAGGAGCAGCTAGGTGCGGTGCAGCGACACACTCGCTGTATCAGCGATCGGTATGAACACGGAGCTCACAGGAGCAGCTGGGTGCGGTGCAGCGACACACTCGCTGTTTCAGCGATCGGCATGAACACGGAGCTCACAGGAGCCGCTGGGTGCGGTGCAGCGACACACTCGCTGTATCAGCGATCGGTATGAACACGGAGCTCACAGGAGCAGCTGGGTGCGGTGCAGCGACACACCCGCTGTATCAGCGATCGGTATGAACACGGAGCTCACAGGAGCAGCTGGGTGCGGTGCAGCGACACACTCGCTGTTTCAGTGATCGGTATGAACACGGAGTTCACAGGAGCAGCTGGGTGCGATGCAGCGACACACTTGCTGTATCAGCGATCGGTATGAACACGGAGGTCACAGGAGAAGCTGGGTGCGGTGCAGCTACACACTCGCTGTTTCAGAGATCGGTATGAACACGGAGCTCACAGGAGCAGCTGGGTGCGGTGCAGCGACACACTCGCTGTATCAGCGATCGGTATGAACACGGAGCTAACAGGAGCAGCTGGGTGCGGTGCAGCGACACACTCGCTGTTTCAGCGATCGGTATGAACACGGAGCTCACAGGAGCAGCTGGGTGCGGTGCAGCGACACACCCGCTGTATCAGCGATCGGTATCAACACGGAACTCACAGGGGCAGCTGGGTGCAATGCAGCGACACACCCGCTGTATCAGCGATTTGTATGAACACGGAGCTCACAAGAGAAGCTGGGTGCGGGGCAGCTACACACTCACTGTATCAGCGATCGGTATGAACACGGAGCTCACAGGAGCAGCTGGGTGCGGTGCAGCCACACACTCGCTGTATCAGCGATCGGTATGAACACGGAGCTCACAGGAGCAGCTAGGTGCGGTGCAGCGACACACTAGCTGTATCAGCGATCGGTATGAACACGGAGCTCACAGGAGCAGCTGGGTGCGGTGCAGCGACACACCCGCTGTATCAGCGATCGGTATCAACACGGAGCTCACAGGAGCAGCTGGGTGCAACGCAGCGACACACCCGCTGTATCAGCGATTTGTATGAACACGGAGCTCACAAGAGAAGCTGGGTGCGGGGCAGCTACACACTCACTGTATCAGCGATCGGTATGAACACGGAGCTCACAGGAGCAGCTGGGTGCGGTGCAGCCACACACTCGCTGTATCAGCGATCGGTATGAACACGGAGCTCACAGGAGCAGCTAGGTGCGGTGCAGCGACACACTCGCTGTATCAGCGATCGGTATGAACACGGAGCTCAAAGGAGCAGCTGGGTGCGGTGCAGCGACACACTCGCTGTTTCAGTGATCGGTATGAACACGGAGTTCACAGGAGCAGCTGGGTGCGATGCAGCGACACACTTGCTGTATCAGCGATCGGTATGAACACGGAGGTCACAGGAGAAGCTGGGTGCGGTGCAGCTACACACTCGCTGTTTCAGAGATCGGTATGAACACGGAGCTCACAGGAGCAGCTGGGTGCGGTGCAGCGACACACTCGCTGTATCAGCGATCGGTATGAACACGGAGCTAACAGGAGCAGCTGGGTGCGGTGCAGCGACACACTCGCTGTTTCAGCGATCGGTATGAACACGGAGCTCACAGGAGCAGCTGGGTGCGGTGCAGCGACACACTCGCTGTATCAGCGATCGGTATGAACACGGAGCTCACAGGAGCAGCTGGGTGCGGTGCAGTAACACACTCGCTGTTTCAGAGATCGGTATGAACACGGAGCTCACAGGAGCAGCTGGGTGCGGTGCAGCGACACACTCGCTGTATCAGCGATCGGTATGAACACGGAGTTCAAAGGAGCAGCTCGGTGCGGTGCAGCGACACACTCGCTGTATCAGCGATCGGTATGAACACGGAGCTCACAGGAGCAGCTGGGTGCGGTGCAGCAACACACTCGCTGTTTCAGCGATCGGTATGAACACGGAGTTCACAGGAGCAGCTGGGTGCGATGCAGCGACACACTTGCTGTATCAGCGATCGGTATGAACACGGAGGTCACAGGAGAAGCTGGGTGTGGTGCAGCTACACACTCGCTGTTTCAGAGATCGGTATGAACACGGAGCTCACAGGAGCAGCTGGGTGCGGTGCAGTGACACACTCGCTGTATCTGCGATCGGTATGAACACGGAGCTCACAGGAGCAGCTGGGTGCAATGCAGCGACACACCCGCTGTATCAGCGATTTGTATGAACACGGAGCTCACAAGAGAAGCTGGGTGCGGGGCAGCTACACACTCACTGTATCAGCGATCGGTATGAATACGGAGCTCACAGGAGCAGCTGGGTGCGGTGCAGTGACACACTCGCTGTTTCAGAGATCGGTATGAACACGGAGCTCACAGGAGCAGCTGGGTGCGGTGCAGCGACACACTCGCTGTATCAGCGATCGGTATGAACACGGAGCTCACAGGAGCAGCTCGGTGCGGTGCAGCGACACACTCGCTGTATCAGCGATCGGTATGAACACGGAGCTCACAGGAGCAGCTGGGTGCGGTTCAGCGACACACTCGCTGTTTCAGCGATCGGTATGAACACGGAGCTCACAGGAGCAGCTGGGTGCGGTGCAGTAACACACTCGCTGTTTCAGAGATCGGTATGAACACGGAGCTCACAGGAGCAGCTGGGTGCGGTGCAGCGACACACTCGCTGTATCAGCGATCGGTATGAACACGGAGTTCACAGGAGCAGCTGGGTGCGATGCATCGACACACTTGCTGTATCAGCGATCGGTATGAACACGGAGGTCACAGGAGAAGCTGGGTGCGGTGCAGCTATACACTCGCTGTATCAGCGATCGGTATGAACACGGAGCTAACAGGAGCAGCTGGGTGCGGTGCAGCGACACACTCGCTGTTTCAGCGATCGGTATGAACACGGAGCTCACAGGAGGAGCTGGGTGCTGTGCAGCGACACACTCGCTGTATCAGCGATCGTTATGAACACGGAGCTCACAGGAGCAGCTGGGTGCGGTGCAGCGACACACTAGCTGTATCAGCGATCGGTATGAACACGGAGCTCACAGGAGCAGCTGGGTGCGGTGCAGCGACACACCCGCTGTATCAGCGATCGGTATCAACACGGAGCTCACAGGGACAGCTGGGTGCAATGCAGCGACACACCCGCTGTATCAGCGATTTGTATGAACACGGAGCTCACAAGAGAAGCTGGGTGCGGGGCAGCTACACACTCCCTGTATCAGCGATCGGTATGAACACGGAGCTCACAGGAGCAGCTGGGTGCGGTGCAGCCACACACTCGCTGTATCAGCGATCGGTATGAACACGGAGCTCACAGGAGCAGCTAGGTGCGGTGCAGCGACACACTAGCTGTATCAGCGATCGGTATGAACACGGAGCTCACAGGAGCAGCTGGGTGCGGTGCAGCGACACACCCGCTGTATCAGCGATCGGTATCAACACGGAGCTCACAGGAGCAGCTGGGTGCAATGCAGCGACACACCCGCTGTATCAGCGATTTGTATGAACACGGAGCTCACAAGAGAAGCTGGGTGCAGGGCAGCTACACACTCACTGTATCAGCGATCGGTATGAACACGGAGCTCACAGGAGCAGCTGGGTGCGGTGCAGCCACACACTCGCTGTATCAGCGATCGGTATGAACACGGAGCTCACAGGAGCAGCTAGGTGCGGTGCAGCGACACACTCGCTGTATCAGCGATCGGTATGAACACGGAGCTCACAGGAGCAGCTGGGTGCGGTGCAGCGACACACTCGCTGTTTCAGCGATCGGCATGAACACGGAGCTCACAGGAGCCGCTGGGTGCGGTGCAGCGACACACTCGCTGTATCAGCGATCGGTATGAACACGGAGCTCACAGGAGCAGCTGGGTGCGGTGCAGCGACACACCCGCTGTATCAGCGATCGGTATGAACACGGAGCTCACAGGAGCAGCTGGGTGCGGTGCAGCGACACACTCGCTGTTTCAGTGATCGGTATGAACACGGAGTTCACAGGAGCAGCTGGGTGCGATGCAGCGACACACTTGCTGTATCAGCGATCGGTATGAACACGGAGGTCACAGGAGAAGCTGGGTGCGGTGCAGCTACACACTCGCTGTTTCAGAGATCGGTATGAACACGGAGCTCACAGGAGCAGCTGGGTGCGGTGCAGCGACACACTCGCTGTATCAGCGATCGGTATGAACACGGAGCTAACAGGAGCAGCTGGGTGCGGTGCAGCGACACACTCGCTGTTTCAGCGATCGGTATGAACACGGAGCTCACAGGAGCAGCTGGGTGCGGTGCAGCGACACACCCGCTGTATCAGCGATCGGTATGAACACGGAGCTCACAGGAGCAGCTGGGTGCAATGCAGCGACACACCCGCTGTATCAGCGATTTGTATGAACACGGAGCTCACAAGAGAAGCTGGGTGCGGGGCAGCTACACACTCACTGTATCAGCGATCGGTATGAATACGGAGCTCACAGGAGCAGCTGGGTGCGGTGCAGTGACACACTCGCTGTTTCAGAGATCGGTATGAACACGGAGCTCACAGGAGCAGCTGGGTGCGGTGCAGCGACACACTCGCTGTATCAGCGATCGGTATGAACACGGAGCTCACAGGAGCAGCTCGGTGCGGTGCAGCGACACACTCGCTGTATCAGCGATCGGTATGAACACGGAGCTCACAGGAGCAGCTGGGTGCGGTGCAGCGACACACTCGCTGTTTCAGCGATCGGTATGAACACGGAGCTCACAGGAGCAGCTGAGTGCGGTGCAGTAACACACTCGCTGTTTCAGAGATCGGTATGAACACGGAGCTCACAGGAGCAGCTGGGTGCGGTGCAGCGACACACTCGCTGTATCAGCGATCGGTATGAACACGGAGTTCACAGGAGCAGCTGGGTGCGATGCATCGACACACTTGCTGTATCAGCGATCGGTATGAACACGGAGGTCACAGGAGAAGCTGGGTGCGGTGCAGCTACACACTCGCTGTATCAGCGATCGGTATGAACACGGAGCTAACAGGAGCAGCTGGGTGCGGAGCAGCGACACACTCGCTGTTTCAGCGATCGGTATGAACACGGAGCTCACAGGAGCAGCTGGGTGCTGTGCAGCGACACACTCGCTGTATCAGCGATCGGTATGAACACGGAGCTCACAGGAGCAGCTGGGTGCGGTGCAGCGACACACTAGCTGTATCAGCGATCGGTATGAACACGGAGCTCACAGGAGCAGCTGGGTGCGGTGCAGCGACACACCCGCTGTATCAGCGATCGGTATCAACACGGAACTCACAGGGGCAGCTGGGTGCAATGCAGCGACACACCTGCTGTATCAGCGATTTGTATGAACACGGAGCTCACAAGAGAAGCTGGGTGCGGGGCAGCTACACACTCACTGTATCAGCGATCGGTATGAACACGGAGCTCACAGGAGCAGCTGGGTGCGGTGCAGCCACACACTCGCTGTATCAGCGATCGGTATGAACACGGAGCTCACAGGAGCAGCTAGGTGCGGTGCAGCGACACACTAGCTGTATCAGCGATCGGTATGAACACGGAGCTCACAGGAGCAGCTGGGTGCGGTGCAGCGACACACCCGCTGTATCAGCGATCGGTATCAACACGGAGCTCACAGGAGCAGCTGGGTGCAACGCAGCGACACACCCGCTGTATCAGCGATTTGTATGAACACGGAGCTCACAAGAGAAGCTGGGTGCGGGGCAGCTACACACTCACTGTATCAGCGATCGGTATGAACACGGAGCTCACAGGAGCAGCTGGGTGCGGTGCAGCCACACACTCGCTGTATCAGCGATCGGTATGAACACGGAGCTCACAGGAGCAGCTAGGTGCGGTGCAGCGACACACTCGCTGTATCAGCGATCGGTATGAACACGGAGCTCACAGGAGCAGCTGGGTGCGGTGCAGCGACACACTCGCTGTTTCAGCGATCGGTATGAACACGGAGCTCACAGGAGCCGCTGGGTGCGGTGCAGCGACACACTCGCTGTATCAGCGATCGGTATGAACACGGAGCTCACAGGAGCAGCTGGGTGCGGTGCAGCGACACACCCGCTGTATCAGCGATCGGTATGAACACGGAGCTCACAGGAGCAGCTGGGTGCGGTGCAGCGACACACTCGCTGTATCAGCGATCGGTATGAACACGGAGCTAACAGGAGCAGCTGGGTGCGGTGCAGCGACACACTCGCTGTTTCAGCGATCGGTATGAACACGGAGCTCACAGGAGCAGCTGGGTGCGGTGCAGCGACACACTCGCTGTATCAGCGATCGGTATGAACACGGAGCTCACAGGAGCAGCTGGGTGCGGTGCAGCGACACACTCGCTGTATCAGCGATCGGTATGAATACGGAGCAGCTGGGTGCGGTGCAGCGACACACTCGCTGTATCAGCGATCGGTATGAACACGGAGCTCACAGGAGCAGCTGGGTGCGGTGCAGTAACACACTCGCTGTTTCAGAGATCGGTATGAACACGGAGCTCACAGGAGCAGCTGGGTGCGGTGCAGCGACACACTCGCTGTATCAGCGATCGGTATGAACACGGAGTTCAAAGGAGCAGCTCGGTGCGGTGCAGCGACACACTCGCTGTATCAGCGATCGGTATGAACACGGAGCTCACAGGAGCAGCTGGGTGCGGTGCAGCAACACACTCGCTGTTTCAGCGATCGGTATGAACACGGAGTTCACAGGAGCAGCTGGGTGCGATGCAGCGACACACTTGCTGTATCAGCGATCGGTATGAACACGGAGGTCACAGGAGAAGCTGGGTGTGGTGCAGCTACACACTCGCTGTTTCAGAGATCGGTATGAACACGGAGCTCACAGGAGCAGCTGGGTGCGGTGCAGTGACACACTCGCTGTATCTGCGATCGGTATGAACACGGAGCTCACAGGAGCAGCTGGGTGCAATGCAGCGACACACCCGCTGTATCAGCGATTTGTATGAACACGGAGCTCACAAGAGAAGCTGGGTGCGGGGCAGCTACACACTCACTGTATCAGCGATCGGTATGAATACGGAGCTCACAGGAGCAGCTGGGTGCGGTGCAGTGACACACTCGCTGTTTCAGAGATCGGTATGAACACGGAGCTCACAGGAGCAGCTGGGTGCGGTGCAGCGACACACTCGCTGTATCAGCGATCGGTATGAACACGGAGCTCACAGGAGCAGCTCGGTGCGGTGCAGCGACACACTCGCTGTATCAGCGATCGGTATGAACACGGAGCTCACAGGAGCAGCTGGGTGCGGTTCAGCGACACACTCGCTGTTTCAGCGATCGGTATGAACACGGAGCTCACAGGAGCAGCTGGGTGCGGTGCAGTAACACACTCGCTGTTTCAGAGATCGGTATGAACACGGAGCTCACAGGAGCAGCTGGGTGCGGTGCAGCGACACACTCGCTGTATCAGCGATCGGTATGAACACGGAGTTCACAGGAGCAGCTGGGTGCGATGCATCGACACACTTGCTGTATCAGCGATCGGTATGAACACGGAGGTCACAGGAGAAGCTGGGTGCGGTGCAGCTACACACTCGCTGTATCAGCGATCGGTATGAACAAGGAGCTAACAGGAGCAGCTGGGTGCGGTGCAGCGACACACTCGCTGTTTCAGCGATCGGTATGAACACGGAGCTCACAGGAGGAGCTGGGTGCTGTGCAGCGACACACTCGCTGTATCAGCGATCGTTATGAACACGGAGCTCACAGGAGCAGCTGGGTGCGGTGCAGCGACACACTAGCTTTATCAGCGATCGGTATGAACACGGAGCTCACAGGAGCAGCTGGGTGCGGTGCAGCGACACACCCGCTGTATCAGCGATCGGTATCAACACGGAGCTCACAGGGGCAGCTGGGTGCAATGCAGCGACACACCCGCTGTATCAGCGATTTGTATGAACACGGAGCTCACAAGAGAAGCTGGGTGCGGGGCAGCTACACACTCCCTGTATCAGCGATCGGTATGAACACGGAGCTCACAGGAGCAGCTGGGTGCGGTGCAGCCACACACTCGCTGTATCAGCGATCGGTATGAACACGGAGCTCACAGGAGCAGCTAGGTGCGGTGCAGCGACACACTAGCTGTATCAGCGATCGGTATGAACACGGAGCTCACAGGAGCAGCTGGGTGCGGTGCAGCGACACACCCGCTGTATCAACGATCGGTATCAACACGGAGCTCACAGGAGCAGCTGGGTGCAATGCAGCGACACACCCGCTGTATCAGCGATTTGTATGAACACGGAGCTCACAAGAGAAGCTGGGTGCAGGGCAGCTACACACTCACTGTATCAGCGATCGGTATGAACACGGAGCTCACAGGAGCAGCTGGGTGCGGTGCAGCCACACACTCGCTGTATCAGCGATCGGTATGAACACGGAGCTCACAGGAGCAGCTAGGTGCGGTGCAGCGACACACTCGCTGTATCAGCGATCGGTATGAACACGGAGCTCACAGGAGCAGCTGGGTGCGGTGCAGCGACACACTCGCTGTTTCAGCGATCGGTATGAACACGGAGCTCACAGGAGCCGCTGGGTGCGGTGCAGCGACACACTCGCTGTATCAGCGATCGGTATGAACACGGAGCTCACAGGAGCAGCTGGGTGCGGTGCAGCGACACACCCGCTGTATCAGCGATCGGTATGAACACGGAGCTCACAGGAGCAGCTGGGTGCGGTGCAGCGACACACTCGCTGTATTAGCGATCGGTATGAACACGGAGGAGCTGGGTGCGGTGCAGCGACACACTCGCTGTATCAGCAATCGGTATGAAAACGGAGCTCACAGGAGCAGCTGGGTGCGGTGCAGCGACACACTCGCTGTATCAGCGATCGGTATGAACACGGAGTTCACAGGAGCAGCTGGGTGCGATGCAGTGACACACTTGCTGTATCAGCGATCGGTATGAACACGGAGGTCACAGGAGAAGCTGGGTGCGGTGCAGCTACACACTCGCTGTATCAGCGATCGGTATGAACACGGAGCTAACAGGAGCAGCTGGGTGCGGTGCAGCGACACACTCGCTGTTTCAGCGATCGGTATGAACACGGAGCTCACAGGAGCAGCTGGGTGCGGTGCAGCGACACACTCGCTGTATCAGCGATCGATATGAACACGGAGCTCACAGGAGCAGCTGGGTGTGTGGTGCAGCGACACACTCGCTGTATTAGCGATCGGTATGAACACGGAGGAGCTGGGTGCGGTGCAGCGACACACTCGCTGTATCAGCAATCGGTATGAAAACGGAGCTCACAGGAGCAGCTGGGTGCGGTGCAGCGACACACCCGCTGTATCAGCGATCGGTATGAACAAGGAGCTCACAGCAGCAGCTGGGTGTGGTGCAGCGACACACTCGCTGTATCAGCGATCGGTATGAAGACGGAGCTCACAGGAGCAGCTGGGTGCGGTGCAGCGACACACTCGCTGTATCAGCGATCGGTATGAACACGGAGCTCACAGGAGCAGCTGGGTGCGGTTCAGCGACACACTCGCTGTTTCAGCGATCGGTATGAACACGGAGCTCACAGGAGCAGCTGGGTGCGGTGCAGTAACACACTCGCTGTTTCAGAGATCGGTATGAACACGGAGCTCACAGGAGCAGCTGGGTGCGGTGCAGCGACACACTCGCTGTATCAGCGATCGGTATGAACACGGAGTTCACAGGAGCAGCTGGGTGCGATGCATCGACACACTTGCTGTATCAGCGATCGGTATGAACACAGAGGTCACAGGAGAAGCTGGGTGCGGTGCAGCTATACACTCGCTGTATCAGCGATCGGTATGAACACGGAGCTAACAGGAGCAGCTGGGTGCGGTGCAGCGACACACTCGCTGTTTCAGCGATCGGTATGAACACGGAGCTCACAGGAGGAGCTGGGTGCTGTGCAGCGACACACTCGCTGTATCAGCGATCGTTATGAACACGGAGCTCACAGGAGCAGCTGGGTGCGGTGCAGCGACACACTAGCTGTATCAGCGATCGGTATGAACACGGAGCTCACAGGAGCAGCTGGGTGCGGTGCAGCGACACACCCGCTGTATCAGCGATCGGTATCAACACGGAGCTCACAGGGACAGCTGGGTGCAATGCAGCGACACACCCGCTGTATCAGCGATTTGTATGAACACGGAGCTCACAAGAGAAGCTGGGTGCGGGGCAGCTACACACTCCCTGTATCAGCGATCGGTATGAACACGGAGCTCACAGGAGCAGCTGGGTGCGGTGCAGCCACACACTCGCTGTATCAGCGATCGGTATGAACACGGAGCTCACAGGAGCAGCTAGGTGCGGTGCAGCGACACACTAGCTGTATCAGCGATCGGTATGAACACGGAGCTCACAGGAGCAGCTGGGTGCGGTGCAGCGACACACCCGCTGTATCAGCGATCGGTATCAACACGGAGCTCACAGGAGCAGCTGGGTGCAATGCAGCGACACACCCGCTGTATCAGCGATTTGTATGAACACGGAGCTCACAAGAGAAGCTGGGTGCAGGGCAGCTACACACTCACTGTATCAGCGATCGGTATGAACACGGAGCTCACAGGAGCAGCTGGGTGCGGTGCAGCCACACACTCGCTGTATCAGCGATCGGTATGAACACGGAGCTCACAGGAGCAGCTAGGTGCGGTGCAGCGACACACTCGCTGTATCAGCGATCGGTATGAACACGGAGCTCACAGGAGCAGCTGGGTGCGGTGCAGCGACACACTCGCTGTTTCAGCGATCGGCATGAACACGGAGCTCACAGGAGCCGCTGGGTGCGGTGCAGCGACACACTCGCTGTATCAGCGATCGGTATGAACACGGAGCTCACAGGAGCAGCTGGGTGCGGTGCAGCGACACACCCGCTGTATCAGCGATCGGTATGAACACGGAGCTCACAGGAGCAGCTGGGTGCGGTGCAGCGACACACTCGCTGTTTCAGTGATCGGTATGAACACGGAGTTCACAGGAGCAGCTGGGTGCGATGCAGCGACACACTTGCTGTATCAGCGATCGGTATGAACACGGAGGTCACAGGAGAAGCTGGGTGCGGTGCAGCTACACACTCGCTGTTTCAGAGATCGGTATGAACACGGAGCTCACAGGAGCAGCTGGGTGCGGTGCAGCGACACACTCGCTGTATCAGCGATCGGTATGAACACGGAGCTAACAGGAGCAGCTGGGTGCGGTGCAGCGACACACTCGCTGTTTCAGCGATCGGTATGAACACGGAGCTCACAGGAGCAGCTGGGTGCGGTGCAGCGACACACCCGCTGTATCAGCGATCGGTATCAACACGGAACTCACAGGGGCAGCTGGGTGCAATGCAGCGACACACCCGCTGTATCAGCGATTTGTATGAACACGGAGCTCACAAGAGAAGCTGGGTGCGGGGCAGCTACACACTCACTGTATCAGCGATCGGTATGAACACGGAGCTCACAGGAGCAGCTGGGTGCGGTGCAGCCACACACTCGCTGTATCAGCGATCGGTATGAACACGGAGCTCACAGGAGCAGCTAGGTGCGGTGCAGCGACACACTAGCTGTATCAGCGATCGGTATGAACACGGAGCTCACAGGAGCAGCTGGGTGCGGTGCAGCGACACACCCGCTGTATCAGCGATCGGTATCAACACGGAGCTCACAGGAGCAGCTGGGTGCAACGCAGCGACACACCCGCTGTATCAGCGATTTGTATGAACACGGAGCTCACAAGAGAAGCTGGGTGCGGGGCAGCTACACACTCACTGTATCAGCGATCGGTATGAACACGGAGCTCACAGGAGCAGCTGGGTGCGGTGCAGCCACACACTCGCTGTATCAGCGATCGGTATGAACACGGAGCTCACAGGAGCAGCTAGGTGCGGTGCAGCGACACACTCGCTGTATCAGCGATCGGTATGAACACGGAGCTCAAAGGAGCAGCTGGGTGCGGTGCAGCGACACACTCGCTGTTTCAGTGATCGGTATGAACACGGAGTTCACAGGAGCAGCTGGGTGCGATGCAGCGACACACTTGCTGTATCAGCGATCGGTATGAACACGGAGGTCACAGGAGAAGCTGGGTGCGGTGCAGCTACACACTCGCTGTTTCAGAGATCGGTATGAACACGGAGCTCACAGGAGCAGCTGGGTGCGGTGCAGCGACACACTCGCTGTATCAGCGATCGGTATGAACACGGAGCTAACAGGAGCAGCTGGGTGCGGTGCAGCGACACACTCGCTGTTTCAGCGATCGGTATGAACACGGAGCTCACAGGAGCAGCTGGGTGCGGTGCAGCGACACACTCGCTGTATCAGCGATCGGTATGAACACGGAGCTCACAGGAGCAGCTGGGTGCGGTGCAGTAACACACTCGCTGTTTCAGAGATCGGTATGAACACGGAGCTCACAGGAGCAGCTGGGTGCGGTGCAGCGACACACTCGCTGTATCAGCGATCGGTATGAACACGGAGTTCAAAGGAGCAGCTCGGTGCGGTGCAGCGACACACTCGCTGTATCAGCGATCGGTATGAACACGGAGCTCACAGGAGCAGCTGGGTGCGGTGCAGCAACACACTCGCTGTTTCAGCGATCGGTATGAACACGGAGTTCACAGGAGCAGCTGGGTGCGATGCAGCGACACACTTGCTGTATCAGCGATCGGTATGAACACGGAGGTCACAGGAGAAGCTGGGTGTGGTGCAGCTACACACTCGCTGTTTCAGAGATCGGTATGAACACGGAGCTCACAGGAGCAGCTGGGTGCGGTGCAGTGACACACTCGCTGTATCTGCGATCGGTATGAACACGGAGCTCACAGGAGCAGCTGGGTGCAATGCAGCGACACACCCGCTGTATCAGCGATTTGTATGAACACGGAGCTCACAAGAGAAGCTGGGTGCGGGGCAGCTACACACTCACTGTATCAGCGATCGGTATGAATACGGAGCTCACAGGAGCAGCTGGGTGCGGTGCAGTGACACACTCGCTGTTTCAGAGATCGGTATGAACACGGAGCTCACAGGAGCAGCTGGGTGCGGTGCAGCGACACACTCGCTGTATCAGCGATCGGTATGAACACGGAGCTCACAGGAGCAGCTCGGTGCGGTGCAGCGACACACTCGCTGTATCAGCGATCGGTATGAACACGGAGCTCACAGGAGCAGCTGGGTGCGGTTCAGCGACACACTCGCTGTTTCAGCGATCGGTATGAACACGGAGCTCACAGGAGCAGCTGGGTGCGGTGCAGTAACACACTCGCTGTTTCAGAGATCGGTATGAACACGGAGCTCACAGGAGCAGCTGGGTGCGGTGCAGCGACACACTCGCTGTATCAGCGATCGGTATGAACACGGAGTTCACAGGAGCAGCTGGGTGCGATGCATCGACACACTTGCTGTATCAGCGATCGGTATGAACACGGAGGTCACAGGAGAAGCTGGGTGCGGTGCAGCTATACACTCGCTGTATCAGCGATCGGTATGAACACGGAGTTCACAGGAGCAGCTGGGTGCGATGCATCGACACACTTGCTGTATCAGCGATCGGTATGAACACGGAGGTCACAGGAGAAGCTGGGTGCGGTGCAGCTACACACTCGCTGTATCAGCGATCGGTATGAACACGGAGCTAACAGGAGCAGCTGGGTGCGGAGCAGCGACACACTCGCTGTTTCAGCGATCGGTATGAACACGGAGCTCACAGGAGCAGCTGGGTGCTGTGCAGCGACACACTCGCTGTATCAGCGATCGGTATGAACACGGAGCTCACAGGAGCAGCTGGGTGCGGTGCAGCGACACACTAGCTGTATCAGCGATCGGTATGAACACGGAGCTCACAGGAGCAGCTGGGTGCGGTGCAGCGACACACCCGCTGTATCAGCGATCGGTATCAACACGGAACTCACAGGGGCAGCTGGGTGCAATGCAGCGACACACCCGCTGTATCAGCGATTTGTATGAACACGGAGCTCACAAGAGAAGCTGGGTGCGGGGCAGCTACACACTCACTGTATCAGCGATCGGTATGAACACGGAGCTCACAGGAGCAGCTGGGTGCGGTGCAGCCACACACTCGCTGTATCAGCGATCGGTATGAACACGGAGCTCACAAGAGAAGCTGGGTGCGGGGCAGCTACACACTCACTGTATCAGCGATCGGTATGAACACGGAGCTCACAGGAGCAGCTGGGTGCGGTGCAGCCACACACTCGCTGTATCAGCGATCGGTATGAACACGGAGCTCACAGGAGCAGCTAGGTGCGGTGCAGCGACACACTCGCTGTATCAGCGATCGGTATGAACATGGAGCTCACAGGAGCAGCTGGGTGCGGTGCAGCGACACACTCGCTGTTTCAGCGATCGGTATGAACACGGAGCTCACAGGAGCCGCTGGGTGCGGTGCAGCGACACACTCGCTGTATCAGCGATCGGTATGAACACGGAGCTCACAGGAGCAGCTGGGTGCGGTGCAGCGACACACCCGCTGTATCAGCGATCGGTATGAACACGGAGCTCACAGGAGCAGCTGGGTGCGGTGCAGCGACACACTCGCTGTTTCAGTGATCGGTATGAACACGGAGTTCACAGGAGCAGCTGGGTGCGATGCAGCGACACACTTGCTGTATCAGCGATCGGTATGAACACGGAGGTCACAGGAGAAGCTGGTTGCGGTGCAGCTACACACTCGCTGTTTCAGAGATCGGTATGAACACGGAGCTCACAGGAGCAGCTGGGTGCGGTGCAGCGACACACTCGCTGTATCAGCGATCGGTATGAACACGGAGCTAACAGGAGCAGCTGGGTGCGGTGCAGCGACACACTCGCTGTTTCAGCGATCGGTATGAACACGGAGCTCACAGGAGCAGCTGGGTGCGGTGCAGCGACACACTCGCTGTATCAGCGATCGGTATGAACACGGAGCTCACAGGAGCAGCTGGGTGCGGTGCAGCGACACACTCGCTGTATCAGCGATCGGTATGAATACGGAGCAGCTGGGTGCGGTGCAGCGACACACTCGCTGTATCAGCGATCGGTATGAACACGGAGCTCACAGGAGCAGCTGGGTGCGGTGCAGTAACACACTCGCTGTTTCAGAGATCGGTATGAACACGGAGCTCACAGGAGCAGCTGGGTGCGGTGCAGCGACACACTCGCTGTATCAGCGATCGGTATGAACACGGAGTTCAAAGGAGCAGCTCGGTGCGGTGCAGCGACACACTCGCTGTATCAGCGATCGGTATGAACACGGAGCTCACAGGAGCAGCTGGGTGCGGTGCAGCAACACACTCGCTGTTTCAGCGATCGGTATGAACACGGAGTTCACAGGAGCAGCTGGGTGCGATGCAGCGACACACTTGCTGTATCAGCGATCGGTATGAACACGGAGGTCACAGGAGAAGCTGGGTGTGGTGCAGCTACACACTCGCTGTTTCAGAGATCGGTATGAACACGGAGCTCACAGGAGCAGCTGGGTGCGGTGCAGTGACACACTCGCTGTATCTGCGATCGGTATGAACACGGAGCTCACAGGAGCAGCTGGGTGCAATGCAGCGACACACCCGCTGTATCAGCGATTTGTATGAACACGGAGCTCACAAGAGAAGCTGGGTGCGGGGCAGCTACACACTCACTGTATCAGCGATCGGTATGAACACGGAGCTCACAGGAGCCGCTGGGTGCGGTGCAGCGACACACTCGCTGTATCAGCGATCGGTATGAACACGGAGCTCACAGGAGCAGCTGGGTGCGGTGCAGCGACACACCCGCTGTATCAGCGATCGGTATGAACACGGAGCTCACAGGAGCAGCTCGGTGCGGTGCAGCGACACACTCGCTGTATCAGCGATCGGTATGAACACGGAGCTCACAGGAGCAGCTGGGTGCGGTTCAGCGACACACTCGCTGTTTCAGCGATCGGTATGAACACGGAGCTCACAGGAGCAGCTGGGTGCGGTGCAGTAACACACTCGCTGTTTCAGAGATCGGTATGAACACGGAGCTCACAGGAGCAGCTGGGTGCGGTGCAGCGACACACTCGCTGTATCAGCGATCGGTATGAACACGGAGTTCACAGGAGCAGCTGGGTGCGATGCATCGACACACTTGCTGTATCAGCGATCGGTATGAACACGGAGGTCACAGGAGAAGCTGGGTGCGGTGCAGCTACACACTCGCTGTATCAGCGATCGGTATGAACAAGGAGCTAACAGGAGCAGCTGGGTGCGGTGCAGCGACACACTCGCTGTTTCAGCGATCGGTATGAACACGGAGCTCACAGGAGGAGCTGGGTGCTGTGCAGCGACACACTCGCTGTATCAGCGATCGTTATGAACACGGAGCTCACAGGAGCAGCTGGGTGCGGTGCAGCGACACACTAGCTTTATCAGCGATCGGTATGAACACGGAGCTCACAGGAGCAGCTGGGTGCGGTGCAGCGACACACCCGCTGTATCAGCGATCGGTATCAACACGGAGCTCACAGGGGCAGCTGGGTGCAATGCAGCGACACACCCGCTGTATCAGCGATTTGTATGAACACGGAGCTCACAAGAGAAGCTGGGTGCGGGGCAGCTACACACTCCCTGTATCAGCGATCGGTATGAACACGGAGCTCACAGGAGCAGCTGGGTGCGGTGCAGCCACACACTCGCTGTATCAGCGATCGGTATGAACACGGAGCTCACAGGAGCAGCTAGGTGCGGTGCAGCGACACACTAGCTGTATCAGCGATCGGTATGAACACGGAGCTCACAGGAGCAGCTGGGTGCGGTGCAGCGACACACTCGCTGTTTCAGCGATCGGTATGAACACGGAGCTCACAGGAGCCGCTGGGTGCGGTGCAGCGACACACTCGCTGTATCAGCGATCGGTATGAACACGGAGCTCACAGGAGCAGCTGGGTGCGGTGCAGCGACACACCCGCTGTATCAGCGATCGGTATGAACACGGAGCTCACAGGAGCAGCTGGGTGCGGTGCAGCGACACACTCGCTGTATTAGCGATCGGTATGAACACGGAGGAGCTGGGTGCGGTGCAGCGACACACTCGCTGTATCAGCAATCGGTATGAAAACGGAGCTCACAGGAGCAGCTGGGTGCGGTGCAGCGACACACTCGCTGTATCAGCGATCGGTATGAACACGGAGTTCACAGGAGCAGCTGGGTGCGATGCAGTGACACACTTGCTGTATCAGCGATCGGTATGAACACGGAGGTCACAGGAGAAGCTGGGTGCGGTGCAGCTACACACTCGCTGTATCAGCGATCGGTATGAACACGGAGCTAACAGGAGCAGCTGGGTGCGGTGCAGCGACACACTCGCTGTTTCAGCGATCGGTATGAACACGGAGCTCACAGGAGCAGCTGGGTGCGGTGCAGCGACACACTCGCTGTATCAGCGATCGATATGAACACGGAGCTCACAGGAGCAGCTGGGTGTGTGGTGCAGCGACACACTCGCTGTATTAGCGATCGGTATGAACACGGAGGAGCTGGGTGCGGTGCAGCGACACACTCGCTGTATCAGCAATCGGTATGAAAACGGAGCTCACAGGAGCAGCTGGGTGCGGTGCAGCGACACACCCGCTGTATCAGCGATCGGTATGAACAAGGAGCTCACAGCAGCAGCTGGGTGTGGTGCAGCGACACACTCGCTGTATCAGCGATCGGTATGAAGACGGAGCTCACAGGAGCAGCTGGGTGCGGTGCAGCGACACACTCGCTGTATCAGCGATTGGTATGAACACGGAGCTCACAGGAGCAGCTGGGTGCGGTGCAGCGAAACACTCGCTGTATTAGCGATCGTTATGAACACAGAGCTCGCAGGAGCAGCTGGGTGTGTGGTGCAGAGACACACTCGCTGTATCAGCGATCGGTATGAACACGGAGGAGCTGGGTGCGGTGCAGCGACACACTCGCTGTATCAGCGATCGGTATGAACACGGAGCTCACAGCAGCAGCTGGGTGCGGTGCAGCGACACACTCGCTGTATCAGCGATCGGTATGAAGACGGAGCTCACAGGAGCAGCTGGGTGCGGTGCAGCGACACACTCGCTGTGTCAGCGATCGTTATGAACACGGAGCTCACAGGAGCAGCTGGGTGTGTGGTGCAGCGACACACTCGCTGTATTAGCGATCGGTATGAACACGGAGGAGCTGGGTGCGGTGCAGCGACACACTCGCTGTGTCAGCGATCGTTATGAACACAGAGCTCACAGGAGCAGCTGGGTGTGTGGTGCAGCGACACACTCGCTGTATCAGCGATCGGTATGAACACGGAGCTAACAGGAGCAGCTGGGTGCGGTGCAGCGACACACTCGCTGTTTCAGCGATCGGTATGAACACGGAGCTCACAGGAGCAGCTGGGTGCTGTGCAGCGACACACTCGCTGTATCAGCGATCGGTATGAACACGGAGCTCACAGGAGCAGCTGGGTGCGGTGCAGCGACACACTAGCTGTATCAGCGATCGGTATGAACACGGAGCTCACAGGAGCAGCTGGGTGCGGTGCAGCGACACACCCGCTGTATCAGCGATCGGTATCAACACGGAGCTCACAGGAGCAGCTGGGTGCAATGCAGCGACACACCCGCTGTATCAGCGATTTGTATGAACACGGAGCTCACAAGAGAAGCTGGGTGCGGGGCAGCTACACACTCACTGTATCAGCGATCGGTATGAACACGGAGCTCACAGGAGCAGCTGTGTGTGGTGCAGTGACACACTCGCTGTTTCAGAGTTCGGTATGAACACGGAGCTCACAGGAGCAGCTGGGTGCGGTGCAGCGACACACTCGCTGTATCAGCGATCGATATGAACACGGAGCTCACAGGAGCAGCTGGGTGTGTGGTGCAGCGACACACTCGCTGTATTAGCGATCGGTATGAACACGGAGGAGCTGGGTGCGGTGCAGCGACACACTCGCTGTATCAGCAATCGGTATGAAAACGGAGCTCACAGGAGCAGCTGGGTGCGGTGCAGCGACACACCCGCTGTATCAGCGATCGGTATGAACAAGGAGCTCACAGCAGCAGCTGGGTGCGGTGCAGCGACACACTCGCTGTATCAGCGATCGGTATGAAGACGGAGCTCACAGGAGCAGCTGGGTGCGGTGCAGCGACACACTCGCTGTATCAGCGATTGGTATGAACACTGAGCTCACAGGAGCAGCTGGGTGCGGTGCAGCGAAACACTCGCTGTATTAGCGATCGTTATGAACACAGAGCTCGTAGGAGCAGCTGGGTGTGTGGTGCAGAGACACACTCGCTGTATCAGCGATCGGTATGAACACGGAGGAGCTGGGTGCGGTGCAGCGACACACTCGCTGTATCAGCGATCGGTATGAACACGGAGCTCACAGCAGCAGCTGGGTGCGGTGCAGCGACACACTCGCTGTATCAGCGATCGGTATGAAGACGGAGCTCACAGGAGCAGCTGGGTGCGGTGCAGCGACACACTCGCTGTGTCAGCGATCGTTATGAACACAGAGCTCACAGGAGCAGCTGGGTGTGTGGTGCAGCGACACACTCGCTGTATCAGCGATCGGTATGAACACGGAGCTCACAGGAGCAGCTGGGTGCGGTGCAGCGACACACTCGCTGTATCAGCGATCGTAATGAACACGGAGCTCACAGAGCAGCTGGGTGCGGGGCAGCGACACACTCGCTGTATTAGCGAACTTTATGAACACAGAGCTCACAGGAGCAGCTGGGTGTGTGGAGCAGCGACACACTCGCTGTAGCAGCGATCGGTATGAACACGGAGCTTACAGGAGCAGCTGGGTGCGGTGCAGCGACACACTTCCTGTATAAGCGATCGTTATGAACACGGAGCTCACAGGAGCAGCTAGGTGCGGTGCAGCGACACACTCACTGTATCAGCAATCGGTATGAACACGGAGCTCACAGGACCAGCTGGGTGTGTGGTGCAGCGACACACTCGCTGTATCAGCGATCGGTATGAACACGGGGCTGACAGGAGCAGCTGGGTGTGGTGCAGCGACACACTAGCTGTATCAGCGATCGTTATGAACACGGAGCTCACAGGAGCAGCTGGGTGTGTGGTGCAGCGAAACACTTGCTGTATCAGCGATCGTTATGAACACGGAGCACACAGGAGCAGCTGGGTGTGTGGTGCAGCGACACACTCGCTGTATTAGCGATCGGTATGAACACGGAGGAGCTGGGTGCGGTGCAGCGACACACTCGCTGTATCAGCGATCGGTATGAACACGGAGCTCACAGGAGCAGCTGGGTGCGGTGCAGCCACACACTCGCTGTATCAGCGATCGGTATGAACACGGAGTTCACAGGAGCAGCTCGGTGCGGTGCAGCGACACACTCGCTGTATCAGCGATCGGTATGAACACGGAGCTCACAGGAGCAGCTGGGTGCGGTGCAGCAACACACTCGCTGTTTCAGCGATCGGTATGAACACGGAGTTCACAGGAGCAGCTGGGTGCGATGCAGCGACACACTTGCTGTATCAGCGATCGGTATGAACACGGAGCTCACAGGAGCAGCTGGGTGCGGTGCAGTGACACACTCGCTGTATCTGCGATCGGTATGAACACGGAGCTAACAGGAGCAGCTGGGTGCGGTGCAGCGACACACTCGCTGTTTCAGCGATCGGTATGAACACGGAGCTCACAGGAGCAGCTGGGTGCGGTGCAGCGACACACTCGCTGTATCAGCGATCGGTATGAACACGGAGCTCACAGGAGCAGCTGGGTGCGGTGCAGCGACACACTCGCTGTATCAGCGATCGGTATGAACACGGAGCTCACAGGAGCAGCTGGGTGCGGTGCAGCGACACACCCGCTGTATCAGCGATCGGTATGAACACGGAGCTCACAGGAGCAGCTGGGTGCAATGCAGCGACACACCCGCTGTATCAGCGATTTGTATGAACACGGAGCTCACAAGAGAAGCTGGGTGCGGGGCAGCTACACACT